>NW_007064640.1:61733-66367 GCF_000164805.1 Carlito syrichta
TGGGAGGCTGCCCACGTGTGCATGTCCCTCTAAGCGAGTCAGAAGGAGAATATTCCACAGCGATCTGGAAAAACACACCAAGGCATCCCGGGTGTCAGCCAACCCCGGGGCTGAGCCCACGTGAGCCGGTGTGGCTGGTGTCTCAGTTCAGCTGGGAGGCAGAGGGGAGAATATGCCCGCTGGGACGTGGGGGGAGGTCCCCCGCGTGCCGTTGGGTTGTAGGGGAGAGGCTTGGGTCAAGAGAAAGTGTTATGACCGGCAAGCTGAGTTTAATTAATTCTGAGTTTATGAACGCGCAGGTCAAGAGCCGGCAAACGCCAGGAAAGAACTCTTGGCGGACTAGCGCAGTTTGTGACAAGCTTTCATAGGTAACATTTGCGGCTTTGGCTACATAGCAACTTAGTAACCATAGCAACTATTAACTAGCAACTCGGCAACCGAAAGGGGAATCCTGATGGGTGGGGAGCTTGGATTAATTTCACGTCCTAGGTATAGCCAGTGCCCAGAAAGTTCCTGAAGTTCCACCATCAAGATACAGTTTAAGGTAGTTACACAGAGACAAGGTAGAAGAATCATTCCACAAGGGAGTTACCTTGGTTAAGTCATGAACAACATATAAGAACAAAATATGAAAATGTAACAGTGGGGTTTTGCAACGCGTAACATTTGATTTCAGTTACCAATCATACAATTACACGGAACTTATGACTGAGGAGTTTTGAAACAGTCGGCAGAAAACGGTCAGCATGACCTGCCCAAGGAGACAAAGCTGGGGGTCTGTGGTCATGGGAACGTTACTGTCATCACACGCAGGCATTGATTCTTGGGTTAGGCAGGCAACTAAAATGAAAGTTGCAAACAAAATGGAGTAAACTGGCTGATACTACTATTCTGCGAGCAACGTGCTTGTATTAACTGATTTAGCTCATTTCAAAAGGGCCGTCCCAGGAGCCCTCGGTGCTCAGAGACGCTGAAGGACAGGCTTGCTCATGCCCGCAGGATCTGCCCCCGTCCATCCTGCCTGTGGGCTGGAATGGGCCGCCCTGCGTCACACAGGCCACTTCCTCAATGCTGGACCAGAGGTAGAAATGCCACAGAAGAGACTGAAGAGAAAGAGAAGCCATTTGGGGGTCAGACAGATGGCTTTTTTTTTAAGACAAGGTCACGCTCTGTCACCCAGGCTGGTGTGCAGTGATTCAATCATAGCTCACTGTAGCCTCGAACTCCTGGGCTCAAGGGGCTCACCTGCCCCCTGAGTAACTTGGACTACAGGCGCATGCCGCCACACCCAGCTACTAATTTTCTAAATTTTTTTCAGAGTTGGAGTCTCCCTGTGTTGCCCAGGCTGGTCTCCAATTCCTGACCTCAAGTGGTCTACCACCTCGGCCTCCCAAAATGCTGGGGTGACAGGTGCGAGCCACCAGGCCTGGCGCTGCTTGTAAACTCATGCTCTGGCCTCGATTGCATACTTAGCCTCTCATGATGTCCGTGTGTTTGGGAAGCACATTCCAGCCCTTGGGAACACAGAGGGGCTAACCTCAGGTGTGAGACGTGGCCGAGGACATGCCAGGACTCCCGGCTGGAACCAAGGGCCTCAGAGTGTGTCCCTTGGTTTGGCTTCAGGACTTTATCAAAGTCACAGGCAAAAGCCACTTATCAGGGAAGGGGGCTGGGCAGAGAGCAGGTCCTCCAGGAAGCACAAAAATCAGGACAATCAGCCAGGCATGGTGGCTCATGCCTGTAGCCCTCGCAACTAGGGAGGCCAAGGTGAGAGGTTCACTTGAGACCAGCAGTTTGAGACAAGCTTGAGCAACACGGTGAGACGTCATCGCTACAAAATTAGATGAGCATGGAGGTGCACACCTGTAGTCCCAGCTACTCGGGAGGGTCTCTTTGAGCCTAGGAGGTCGAGGCTGCAGTGACCTACGATCGTGCCCCTGCATTCCAGCCTGGGAGACTGAGTGAGACCCTGTCCCGGGAAAAAAAAGACACGCTATGATAATTCAGTAAAAGGACCACGCACAAAGCCAGTGGCAGGTGTGAGCCACAGAGGTGCAGCAGCCTGGGCCTGGCCACAGCAGTGAGCGGTCAGTGCTGAAGCCTGAGGTCAGTGGGGGGGGGCACGGAGCAGGACACAGGACACAGCAGCCACGTGGCCCTGCAGGGGATAAATGCCCACGTGCCTCCTCCAGTTCCCTCCGGTCTCTCGCTGGTGCCTCCCACCATCCAGACCCCACCCATGCTTCCCATGGCCGGCATCTACACCGAGGAAGCCACAGGCCCGGCACGTGCATGGCCACACATGCCCGTCACGAGGGAACCCTGGTCCTGCCATTTGTAAACTTCAGAAATCTAAACAAGCAGTGCTTGGAAGCTGGCCTGGGGTTCACTGGGACCGCTGGAGACATCTGGAAAACGTCACCCTGTTTCCCAGTCTCCGCTGATGGAAGCTGGGATGGCTGCCCGGGCCGACGGGGACCAGGACACGAGGGGAGGGCGACCTCCACGTGCCGACAAGTGACTGGGCCCGGGCTTAGGTGGAAATGTCACAGCGGCCGGCCGGCGCTCACTCGGGCCCCGTCGGGCATGAGGCTGGACCTGGAGAGGTTGGAGGAGGCCAACCGTGGGCAGGGTGTTCTGGAACCTTCCATGAGGCCCACCAGGCCACCTCCCAGACCCCTGGCATGCCCCGTCCCGCCGCGGGGTCTCCCTGCCCACTGCGGCCTCCTTGCCTCCGAACACCCCGCACACTTCAGATCCCAAAGACTCCTCCCCGTCCTCCTGACCTGGGCCAGGGCTCCCACGAATAACCACGACAGAGACTCTCTCCCCGGCCACACTCCAGGCTCCTCTGAGTCCCCCTCTCCAAGCCGGCGGCACGTTCCTCTTTGCAGCCTCCAGTTTCAGCCAGGATTCCCAGTCAGCTTCGCAGCCCCGGCTGCCCTCCGAGACCACCTGCCACACCGACCCCATGCCCACCTGCCCTCCCAGCGGCGAGAATCCTGTGGTCGGCTTAGCCGGTGTCCCCTCGCTTCCCGGGGTCCTCTTTGTCATGTTTCTGGCCCCCGCCCCACCCACTCCTTGGTGAAACAGCCCCTCCCCGGTCTCTGCTGCTTCAGAGTGGAGTCCCGGCCTCCCCCGACGGCAGCCTTTTCCCGGGTTGAGTCTGTTTTGACTGCTTCGGTCTCTGGACAGTCGCAGGGCCTCTCCCCCCCGTGGCCAACCCTGGGCGGGACGGGGCTGTGTCTGTCTGGACCGTGCTTGTCCACGCTTGTGTGGCAGGTCAGTGAAGAGTTTGCTGAATGATGGGTGGAGGTGGGGAACCCCTGGCCCGGGGCTTTTCTCTGTTTCTTCTGACGTAAGTGTGTTTGGAGACACAAGGGTGACACAACTCCTGACTTTCTCTCTCTCCCTCTCTCTCTCTCTCTCTCTCTCTCTCTCTCTCTCTCTCTCTCTCTATATATATATATATATATATATATATATATATATATGTATGTATGTATGTTTATTTATTTTTGAGTCGAGGTCTTGCTCTGTCTCCCAGGCTGGAGTGCCGTGGCACGATCATGGCTCACCACAGCCTCGATCTCCTGGGCTCAGGTGATCCTCCTGCCTCAGCCTCCTAAGTAGCTGGGACTACAGGCGTGCACCACTCCTGCCCGGCTAATCTTTTAATTTTTTTGGTAGGGACAGGATCTTGCTATGCTGCCCCGGCTGGTCTCGAACACCTGGGCTCAAGCAATCCTCCTGTCTTGGCCTCCCAAAGTGCTGGGATGACAGATGTGAGCCACTGCACCTGGCCTTGATGTATTTCGGATGTCTTCGGGAATGGGGACATAGACACCGGTAAAAACAATTTGTGGAAGCTGCCGTAGCTTGGAAGGCCGAAATCGGACACTCTTCACAGCTCCTCAGCCGCTCTTACACTTCAGAGGTTTGTGCTCAGGGGCAGGACTTGCTACCCACTGGGCTGGGCTGGGCGTGACCAGAGTCCTCCTCACCCCCCAGGAGCTCCTGCCTCAGATCTTGGGCCAGAGGCCTTGGGCCCCCACCTGTACCCCGGGAGCTGGGCCATACATGTCTGTCTGCCCCAGTTTTCTTTAAAAGAGTGGTGGGTCTAGCCTGAGGCATGTGCGGCACCTTGGGAGGCTGAGGTGGAAGGACTGCCTGGGGCCAGGGGTTCGAGACCAGCCCGGGCAACCTGGCGAGACCTCGTCTCTACAATAAATCAAAAAATTAGCCAGGCGTGGTGGTGCACACCTGCAGTCCTAGCTACTGAGGAGGCTGTGGTGGAAGGATCGCCGGAGCCCAGGAGGTCAAGGCTGCCGTGGCCGTGAGCCGTGCCATCGCCCTTCAGCCTAGGCGACAGAGTGAGACCCCGACTCAAAAAAATAAAACACAATACAATAAAACGGGTCACGAGTCAGAATTCCGATGTCCGAGCCTTCCCGATTCAGGAGGCCTGGGACTGGAATTCTGTCCAGGAGGGGGACTTGGGAGCCGGCGACCGCAAGGCCCAAGGCCTCCCTAAGGAAAGGCCAGCGTGCCTGGGATCCTGATGCGGGAGCCGGCTGAACCGCCGGGCACGCGGACGGGGCGCCCGTCCTGCCTCAGGGCCTGTGCTCCGGCCG
>NW_007064640.1:66387-68036 GCF_000164805.1 Carlito syrichta
CCGGCCGAGCCGGTGCGGGCCGGGTGGTCCCGGCCAGCGCGCAGGGTAGCATCACCCGTTTACGGCCTCCCAGAAAGCCAGGCTAGACAACGTGTGCAAGACAAAAGCCAGTGAAACAGACGGACAGGTAAACGCGGGCAGAGGTGCCCCAGAAGGCTGGAGCCCCCCCACGGGGCCACGTCCAACTGCACCCAGGCCCGTTTCAGTGGCTCAGAAGCGCTTCCCTGTGATTTATCGCCTGCAGAAGCATTTGACCATTGCTGTGAGCCCCGTTCCCGTTTACTCTGGAAAGGCAGCGTTTCCGGCCTGGGAGAGGCTGACCAGGGCCCGCCCAAACCAAACCTACAACAACTGGCTTTGATTTGGAAACGCAAATCCCACAAGAAGACAGGAGGGGACATAGATGCAGGACTCCGAGAGGAATCTCAGATGTTCTGGAGTGAGTCGCCCAGGGCGCCTCTGGGCATTAGAGAGGGGAGGTTTGGGTCTGCTGTGTGCTCCTGGGCACATGACTTAACCTCTCTGAGCCCTGTGTCTTCGTCTATAAAATGCAGACGGCGGTCAGATTCCTTCATGGGGTTGCTGTGAGCATTGACTGGAACTGGACGTGGCACATCGCCAGCCATGAAAGACAGCAGCTGTTATTCTTCCAAGAGGGACCGTCATGATGGCCAGAGGGATCGGAGTCTCCCTCCGTCACCCAGTCTGGAGGGCGGTGGCACGATCATGGTCCACTGCAGCCTCTGACTCCTGGGCTCGAGCAATCCTCCCAATCCAGCCTTCTAGGTACCTGGGACTACAGGCCAGCCTGGTTTTTCGTGGCCCAGGCGGGTCTCGAACTCCTGGGCTCAGATGATCCTCCCGCCTCGGCCTCCCAAAGGGCAACAGTGACCAGCGCGAGTCACTGTGCCCAGCCACTCTCTCTCTGTTTCATAAGTGAGTTCACGCTGCGAAGGTTCCAGAGGGCACTGATGACACTGAGATTTGAGTTCAGAGCACGAAAGTGACTTACCACAGATGAAACAACCGAGGTTCGAGGAAGGACTCACTTGTCCGAGGGCCCACAGTCCACTAAGGGCAGAGTTGAAAGAATCAATCTTGAAAGAATCAGTCTTTCCATCCTAAAGAAAAGGGGGCATACTTGAGCCTTTTTAATGACCATGACCAAAAAGAAAAAAAAAAAATACAAGAAAACTTTATCCGGCCAATTCTATGAAGTTAGCTGGAGGAAAAAAAAAGAACATTCCCTGGGCTAACCCCGAGGCAGGGTGGAGATCGGGAGTCAGGAGAGGGACTTCTGGAAAGCTCGTTAGGGCCGGACCCACCCGGGACAGGTTTCCTGCAGCTGCTGCAGCCCAGGCCGGGGTCTGGGCCTGGATGAGGCGTGGGTTTTGCCATGAATCCAGGGAGGCAGCCGTGGAAGCCCGGCGCCACTCACAAAGCCTCGAGGGTCCGTTCTGTGGTATGCGCGACCTCGCGTTCCAGCGGCCGCCGTTTCTGGGGGACACGGGACAAGGCGCGCCCCAGATCTGACACAAGCAGCTGATGCCGCCCAGCTGGCCCAGGAAGGCCCTGGCCTCTGTCTGGCTGGCGGGGCCAAAGCCAGGCCAGGTCGGCGCACGGGGCAGGGCCCTTGCCCCGCTGAGTTC
>NW_007064640.1:68489-70918 GCF_000164805.1 Carlito syrichta
GCAGGCGGCCCAGGTGTGTGGGAAGGCGGCTGTGCCTCCCTGTGCGGTGCCTCGGACTCAGGCATGGAGGGGCCTCAGGACAGGGGACCCCCAAAGGTCGAGAACCTTCCTGACAGGCCTCGTGGTTCCATTCGGGTCTGCAAAAGAACTGAGCCAGGGTTTGGTGACGAACCGTCTCGGGGAGGGTGGTCCTCCCAGGAGCACATGTGTGAGGGGGGAAGGGGCAGTGGGGGTGACCCCCCGGAGCGGGTGTCTGCTGGGGACCGGGGAGATATGCAGGCACGCCCCGCAGGGGGTCTGTGGGCAGGGCGGGGAGCCGGGAGTGGGAGGGCCACTCTGGGGACGGTGACTCCTTGCAGGGTACCTGCCTGCCCCGGTGGGCCTGGGATGGAGAGGAGACAGGGGCTTTCAAAGCTAAAACCAGAACTGTCCGGGCAACCGGAATGAGCTGGGCACCCGTGACGCGGTGGCCCCGAATCCGAGCGGGCCTGTGAGGAATGTCTCCCTGTCCCCAAGAAGCCACCCCAAGGCTGGCCGGGCCGGGCGGCTCACACCTGTCATCCAAGCTCTTTGGGAGGCCAAGGCGGGAGGACTGTTTGAGCCCAGGCGCTGGAGACAAGCCCGGTCATCATACCAAGATCTCATCTCTGTAAATACAATAATACAACACAATACAATACAAAACAAACAAAAAGGTCACCGTGCAGGGAGACAGAGGAGCCCAGGTTGAAGCCCCCAGGCCGCTGTGTGTCTGTTTCTGGGCTGTTGCAAGAACAGCTGAAAGAATCATCCTTCTCCTGCCCTGAACAGCTTGTCCACACTTTCTTCCAGAAGGGTGGCCCCAGGATTCCCACCTCCCTTCTGTCCTGACAAGGAAGGTAAACCGAGCCGGCACTGTGGGGCTGAGTCTGGGCCAGGAACTCCCCTTGCCCTGGCCGGCGGCCCAGCCCTGGACCTGGACTGGGGAGTCAGCCAAGAGGTCTCACCCTGGGGACGGGCTCTTCCAGGCCGGAGGGCACGGGACCTCTCGCCCGGGCAGGCTGGAGGCTGTGCTGAAATGGCGTCCTTTCCCAGGGCTGTCCCAGCCGTGGACAGCACCACCCTTGCCCCCTTGGCCGGTGCCCCCCATCTTGGAAGCCTGTGACGGGAGGACAAGGCTGGCCTTGAGCCCAGAGCTCCGGGCCTCAGTTTCTCACCTGTTAGATGGCTCAGTAGCCCGCCTCTCGCCCCCGGTGCCTGGGAAGACCCACCGGGGTCATGGCAGGAAGGAGCGTTGGGAGCTCCCTCACTCGTGATGCTCCAGGATGGGGCGGGAGGGGGGCGCTGACCCCTGCGACCCTGGCCCTGCCTCCGAAGCCAGAAAGCAAACGGTGGCCAGACGGGAGGGCGGAGTCCTGCACTGTTGTGTCCGGGCACCCCACGGTCTGGAAGGTTCCAGGGCAGGGCAGGAGGGAGCTGCAGCTGAGGGCCAGGTGGGCGGTCTGCAGACCCACCTTGTGGTGGGAGGAGCAGCTCGCCAGGCTGGAGCTGACGGGCGTACAGGGTCTCACACAGGCCCAGTGGGCCACCCCGTCTCACAAGCAGGGGCTGAGGCCCTGCAGGGTGCACGTGGCCAAGGGCACGCAGCTGGGACCTGGTGGTGCTTGCTGGGACAGACTGTGCAAAGGCCCAGAGGTTCGAGGGAGCCGGGAGATGGCAGGGCCGCGGCTACACAGGCGGCCAGGGATCAGGGCTGGGGGCCCAAGGATCACCCTTGGAGTCTGAAGGCCGGCGAGGCGTGAGAAGACCCCATGGGAAGGGGAGAGGACGCCGGAGCCCCAGCCGCCTCTTGGTGACACGCTACTGCCAGGGTGGGGGCGGGGAGATGGTCCCTCTGGCTGCCTTTTGGGCCTCTGCCCGCCTTCTCCTCCTGGACAAACATTTGGAGGAGAGCGGGAACATTTCTCTTGGAGATAAGGCCTGGGCAGGCCTCCGAGCTGAGCCGGACCTCCCTGGCTGGCTTTGAGGACGCCTGCGGTCCCCAGCCTGGCTCTCTGGGCCTGCAGATGCTGGAATTTTCTGGATGATAACCTGGCCCCAGGCTCCGAGGAACTTGGAGGCTTAGCCCACTGCCAGGAGCATAGGAAGTTTACAGACACACCCAGCTCTGGGGTCTGTGGTCTCTAAAGATAGTGCCCGGCTTGGCCGTGTCACACTGAGGGCCCGGCCGCTTGGAGGGGACCCGGGACAGAGCCCCTCACTGGGACACAGAACTCAGCTCGGTGGCTTTGCTAAGCTTTTTTGCTTAGGGGTCAATCTGGGGAAAATTAACATGTTCACGGGGCACCCTTGTTTCCTCCCACTAACAACAAAAAATCACTTTCAAGAATCTCGTGGGTTCGAGACCCGCCTGGGCAACTTGGCGAGACCTCATCTCTACAATAAATCAA
>NW_007064640.1:70963-99379 GCF_000164805.1 Carlito syrichta
AGAGTGACTCCAACTCAAAAAAAAAAAAAGAATCTCATCGGAGAAGTGTGGATTCGTGGAACAGTTCTTACATGGTAATTCACACACCGGACAACTCACCTGTTAAAAGCACACAACTCAGTGGTTTTGGTGTCCTTGGAGGTGTGTGACATCACGGCAGTCCTTTTTAGGACGTTTCGTTTCCCTCAAAAGCAGCTCTGTGGATGCCAGGAGAGGTGGCTCACACCTGCGGTCCCAGCACTTTGGGAGGTCCAGGCGAGAGGATTGTCTGAGTCCAGGGGTTTGAGACCAGCATGGCCAACACGGCGAGACCTCGTCTCTACAACAAATAAAAAACCATTCGCCGGTATGGTGACACACGCCTGTGGTTCCAGCTCCTCGGAAGCCTGAGGGGAAAGCATCACCTGAGCCCAGCAGGTCGAGGCGGTGGTAGCCTGGGAGACAGAGTGAGACTCTGACTCAAGAAAGAAAGAAAGAAAGAAAGAAAGAAACCCTGCACTTCAGCTATCGTTCCCCAGCCCCCTACCTTTTCCAGCCCCCGGAAGCCGCAAATCCACGCCCTATCTCTACGGATTTGCCTGTTCCGGCCATTTCCTGCACCAGGCATCGGATGATACGACGCCCCTGGGGTCTGGCTTCTCTCCCTCAGCGTCACATTGCCAAGGTCCATCCACGCCGTGGTCCCTGTCAGGACACCATTCTTTTTTTGTGTGGCAGCACAGTATTCCACTGGGAGGCCAGGACGCGTTTCCCCATCGCCAGCCAACGGGCACGGGGCTGTTTCCAGCTTTGGGCTACCGTGAGCAGCGTGGCTGTGGGCACGCACGTGCACGTTTGTGTGAGGACGTGAGTTTCCATTTATCTCGAAATGGAGTTTCCACTCTTCCTGGCCTCCAGCGATCCTCCTACCTCGGCCTCCCAGAGCGCTGGGACTACAGGCCTGAGCCACCGCGCCCTGAATTTTCATTTCTCTCGGGTGTGCGCTTACGAGTGGAATGGCTGGGTCAGAGGGAAACTCTAGGTTTAGCTTTCTGAGGAACAGCCGGATTGGGAAAAAACGTAGATGTTTGCAACCTACGCGACTTTTATTACAAAAATCCACCGGGGCTGTGGGATGTTTACCACGGGCCAGGATGCCACGGGGATTCTCCCCTTTCATCCCCACAACAAGCTGGTCGGGTCGGTGCTGGGACTCTACCCGTTGTCCAGGGCAGGGAAGCTGGGGATCAGAGAGGGTGCGTACCCTGAGCGGGGTGGCCCAGCATGGAGGTGTGGACCGGGGATTTGAACCCAGGCCGTGGGGCCCCTCTCTTCTGATGAACAGCCTCTCTTTTAGCATCCGGTGGAGTCTGTGGGGAGCCCTTAGGACCCTCCCTTGGGCAACAGGTAGAGCACTCCATCACTGCTTGGGCAAAACAGTCTCTGGGAAATGAGCTTCCTGCTTCCCTGGGGACATTTTGGGACCCCTCCCCCACATCGCGGCTGGGAAGGAGCTCACAGAGTGGAAGGGAAAAGGGCTGCCCGGGTGGGTGGGGGAGAGTTTGACAGACCCCGCAGAAATATTTATAAACGGGGTCCCTGGTCCACTGCTGCCTCCTGGCGGCGGGCAGTTCCATGATGCCCCTCCGAAGGGGGGTGGGAGACCCTTGAGAGCTGAAGGGAGCCTAGACACCTGCTCCCTGGGCCCCCATGCTGAGGTCCTCGCACTTGCTTCCTCTTGGGAAGTGGTCTGCTATCAGTCATTTACACCTTAGTAAGAACAAATGTTAAAAAAAAAAAAAAATCCTTGATGCTGCTGTTCCATGGGAGATTAGCACTAAAATCCACGGCTCATAGCGACAAGACAGGAAAGCACCAGGGAAGGAGGAGGGGCTTCTGGGAGCCTCACAGAGCTGACCTCTGCCCTGAGCCCTGAGCCCTGAGCCTGGGAGAACCTGGCCCGGGCCGCTTCCCAGGCTGGGGCCGCTCCCTCAAGGGCAGGGTGGTGCGGGCTGCATTCTGCCTCTGGAGACACCAGCCTTGGACACAGGCGCTGGCCCGGGCCGGGCTCCTTACTGTCTCCTGCATGTTTACAGCAGCCCCCAAGCCTGCCGTTGCTTCATGGACGAGGCCAAGGGAGCCCAGACGGTCTGGGAGGCATCAGCCATGCCCCAGAGCCCTGGAATGGAGAAACAGAGCTGAGACTGGGGGTGCGATCCCCTTCACAGATGGCACTTAAGACTCTCGCGGGAGAGCGGTCCCATGAGAAGGGGACATGCCCGGGGTCGCCTGTCAGCAGGACCGGCAGGGAGGCGGGCAGGAGAGGACGCGGAAGGAGAGAGACCGGGAGGGCGGGCAGCGTGCTCGGCGCCGGCGGGCAGGTGGCAGCGGAAAGTCCCGTTGTCCGCTGGGTTGCTTGGCCTTGCTGTCGGGCGAAGAGCCTGCCCGCTTTGAAGGGGGGACCCAGATGCCGGCTTTCGCTTGAAGGTCAATTTTCTTTTCTTTCTTATTTCTTGAGTCGGGGTCTCACTTTGTCACCCAGGCTGGACTGCAGTGGGGCCATGATGGCTGGCCACAGCCTCGACCTCCTGGGCTCAGGGCATCCTCCTGCCTCAGCCTCCCAAGTAGCTGAGACTGCAGGGACGTGCCACCACACCTGGCTCATTCTCTAATTTTTTATAGAGACAAGGGTTCACGAGGTTGCCCAGGCTGGTCTTGAACTGGGCCCGAGCGATCCTCCTGCCTCGGCCTCCTGAAGGGCTAGGATGACAGGCGTGAGCCACCGTGCTTGGCCCAGACGGGCATTTGAAACAAGCTTTCCAGGTTGCCTTCCAACATCTGGGAGCCTGGAGGTTCCCTGACACGTGGACAGCTCACCTAGGAGGGACCAGGGACGTGTCCGAGCAGAAGAGACAACGGCTCTGGTTGAGAGGACGGTGGCCCACGTGCCTTCTGCTGGCCTGATGGACAGCCGGCTGTGCTGTGGGCCCGGAAGGTTGGGGTCATGGGGACCCAGCTCCACCCCTGCTGACCCCTAGCCCCGGCTGCTCTTGGGGGGAGGGCTGGACGCACACACTGGCCGTTGCCGGGGTTCACACTCTGTGTGCGGGGCCTTCCTGACAGCTGCCCCGTGTCTGGCTGCCCTGGGAATTCTGGGGCCCGGGAAGTGGCCCGTGGCCGGGGCTGACGTCCTGGGAGCAGCTGGCGGGGTGGGCCGCAGGGCCATCTGGAAGTTTCCGGGCCTCAGGGAACACTTATGTAACCAGTCAGAGGGAACGTTTGGACATGGATGAGCCAGGAGCCAGGAACAAACTGAGCCTTCCACGGGTGGGCGGGGCCCACCCAGCCGGCTCTGATGGCTCTTAGGGCCCCAGCCCCCAAGGCTCCTTGCTGTCGAGGACAGAGGGGCAGACGGTGGGGTCCAAGCTCTGGGAGGGTGTGGGATGCCGGGGCGTCTGCTTTGCCCATCGCCTGTGGTGCTTGGCAAAACGTGGCATGTGTTGAGTGTCGAGTGGAGGTTTGTTGAATGAATACGTGTCCTGTGCAGGAACAGGGTTTCCACTGGGGAGGCAGGGTCGGTCCAGGCAGGGCTCATGCCGTGGGGTCCCCGACCAGCAGCCTCACCTGGGCACTTGTCAGAAGTGCAGATTCTCGGGCCGTGCCCTGAACACCTGGGACAGACTCAGGGGCCAGCCTGGCAAGCCGCATTTTAGGAGACCTCTCAGGGATTCAGAAACGCCTCCAGTGTGAGTGCCCTGGGTGGGGGCGGGGAGTCAGCTTGGCTGCCTTTGGGCTTCCTGGCCCCGGCGGCCCAAGCCCACTGGAGACGGAGTGGGCTCAAGCCCCCTTGAGTGGAGGCTCCCAGCGGCTCTCGTGGGGGGCTGGGAGGGGCCCTACTGGGTGAAAGGGTACATGGCGTCTGAGCCACCCAGGTTCAGATCCAAGTCCTCGCCCTGCGTCTCCACAGCTGGGAGACTTGGGCAAGCCACACAGAGGCCGTGCCTCAGTTTCTTCACGTGGGAACTGAGGATGGTGGCACGGCCTTCCCGTGAGGCGTCACTGGGACCAACAGTGTTGGCGTCCCCAGCGTGGGACACCATGACTGCGAGGCGGCAGCTGTGTCAAAGCGGGTGTGAGCGTGGCTGTCACCCAGGCGATCGCTGCTGCCACCACCTCCACGACTCCCAGAACCACGGTCGCTATGGCCGTCGCGGACATCATTGTCGCTACTAGGACCGGCGCCACGAATGCCGGGAGCGCGACCACTGCCACCACTGCCACGATGGCCATTCCTATCGCCGCCGCTCCTGTTCCTATCTGTACTGGGGTCACTACACTGCGGCTGTCAGTAAAGTCACCGTCATGACGAGGCCTGCGACTCCAGCGGCAGTCTCGCCACCCCCGCCCCCACCGGTCCGATGCTTGTGACTGTGGCGATGACCCCTCTGACGACTCCGATCTATGCCACCACCTCCCCTCCCTGTGTTTTCGAGGCAGGAGAGCTCATCTGCCCATGAGGACAGCCGCCCCCCGCCCTGGCCTGCTCTGGGCGCTCAGAGCAGGAGCCCGAGTGGACGCCCCACTCGGTGGAGTCGACCCCCTAGGGTGGGGAGGCCCAGGCCCTGGCCGGCCGGCTGAGGAGCGCTCCGCCCCCCGGGTCAGGCCACCTCCCCGGACCGCGTGTGGGCCCCCCTTGGCGGGCGCCACGGGTCAGATGGACGGGCTCGAGGGCAGGCTCTTCAAAGTGGCTCCCCCTCCCTAATCCGGGTGAGACAACACAGAGCCGCCTCGCGCTTTGAAGCCAGGCCTGGGACTCCGGTCATTTTTTTCAAAGTCCCGAGAGCTGCAGCCGGTCAGCCGCGGCGAGGGTGGTTTGCTGTGCCTTCTCTTTGGGAGAAAATTTAACACTTAAGTGTTTAAAGACTTGACCATGACGGTGAGAATTCGGGCAGGATGCACAAACCCAGACTGAATAAACGCGAAGTGTCTCCTTCAGCAGCTTCCCTGGCTGTTCCTGGCCACGAGTCACCTTGGACGTGGGTGAGGCTGCACCGAGGGCCCAGCACGGGGATCGTCCACACCCTGCTCTGAACGGCCATTACTCTGGAAGTAAAAAAGCTCCACAAGGTCTGGGTCTTCCCAGGTTGGTCACATACACAGAGTTTCTCCAAGTGTGATTTTTCTTAATCATCACATGTTATGGCATCACTAAGGAAAATTTGGGAAATGGAGAAGTCAAAGAAGACGATCCCCTGTTCGGAGAGAACCCCTGTTCATCCGTAGCGAACTTCCTTTCTGTCTTTTTTCTGCCCATTTAAAAATAAAGATGCGGCCCATCACTTTGGGAGGCCGAGGGGAGAGGACCGCCTGAGCCCAGGGTTTGAGACCCATCTGCGCAACTCGGTGAGACCTCGTCTCTACAACAGATAAAAAAGTTAGCTGGGTGTGGTGGTGCATGCCTGTAGTTCCGGCTGCTTGGAAGGCTGAGGCAGAAGGATCGCCTGAGCCCAGCAGGTTGAGGCTGCAGTGGCCGTGAGCATGCCAGTGACCTCCTGCTTGGACGACAGAGTGGGACTCTGACTTGAAAAAAAATACCCACACAGATGCCATCATATTGTTGATCACATTTTGCATTTTTAAAAAACTTACTCTGACAAAGATTTTTCCTCCTACCTCCCTCCCCAACCCCAAATTACCGGGATCAATCGACGTCCCCCCTGGCCCAGTTTCATCAAGCCAGACGACAGGAGGCATCCAGCCCTGCCCTCGCCCCCTCCCCAGAGCCCGCGGACCTCTCAAATCTGCCTCTGCTCTCTCTCCCCACCGGCTGTTCTCTTTCCCGAGCTGCCCACATCTCTCACCAGCACTGGGGGCAACAGCCTCCCACAGCTGGCCTCCTGGCCCCCACTCTGGGCCCTCCCGTCCGTTTCCACGCTGTGCCCATGACCAAGTGTGCAGGTTCAACTAGGAAAACTCTGGGGCTGTAGGAATGCTCCAGGCTCACGGACGTCTGCAGCAGCTGGGGCGGGGCCAGGCCGGTGACCTCACACAGTCCGCGTCACACCTGCCCGCCTGTCGGGCCCATGGACACTCCCGCAGCCCTGCGGTCAGCCTGTCCAGGGTGCTGGCGGCCCAGGCCGATCACCAGGCAGCAACTGGTTTAGAGACCGGAACACGCGCCCCCAGAGTCAAGGCCGTCCCGAGATGGCCACGGCCTGCTTCTGCCTTCACCGGGACGCTCTTCACCGGACTTCCCCCGGGGAGCCTCCGCCCCCATCATGCCCCTGACGCCACGACGGTCCGATGTGAACCTGGAAGGCCTGAAGCTCCCTGCTCGGCGTGAGGGGCCAGCCCTGGGACTCCCCATTTCTGGGAAAAGCCCGCCCCCACACCGACTCCTCGGTACCCCTAAGAGGAAAAGTTACAGCTGGGTGGGAGGGGCCCTTCCTGTGACTGTCTGCCTGCTCCCCGTCTTGAGGGTGCTCTTCCTGGCTCAAGAAAGCCACCTGCCCGACTGCCTCCTTGCATGTCTGTCAGTGAATTCTTTCCAAATGCAAACACAAGACCCCGTTGTCAACCCGCCTCCCACCCACAGGAGCACCCCTTCTCCCGGCAACAACCAGAGGCCTCAGGGTGCACATCTGATCACGGCACCCCCGACCGACGCTTCTATGGCTCCTAGGAGAAAGGCCAGGCTCCTCCTCCAGGAAGCCCCCCATCTTTGTCCACAAAACCCCCACACAGAGACAGCCCGTGCCGCTGACGGCCATGCTGATTGGCCAGGGGTTTGTGGGTCTCCTGTCTGCCCCTCCCGTGACCAGGCGCCCGGGGAACCGCCCGATCCCCAAAGCTCAACACCTCGAGTGTGAATGGCATGGGTGAGGGCGCACCCAGGACACCATGGCCACGCTGGTTCCCGAAGCCTGGCCTCCCTGCCAGGGCGGAGGACCTGTGAGTCCCAGGCGGCTGCGTCCTGTACCCGCACAGCATTGGCACCCGCTGTCCCTGACGCTGCCACGATCACGCTGATTTCGTGATCAGAGAAATCGATCTGATTCTTGGTCTAAAGCGACACGGGGGCCCAGCTCAGCAAAAGGCAGAGATGCCCCGAACACCCTCAGAGGGTGTCTTGAAAAAATAAAAACTTTTGAGTCGGGGTCTCGCCGTCTCCAGGCTGCGGTGCAGTGGCACCATCACGGCTCACCACAGCCTCCAACTCCCGGGCTCAGGTGATCCTCCTGTGTCAGCCTCCCGAGTAGCGGAACTGCAGGCACATGCCGACCATGGCTCATTTTGCTGTGTAGAGATGGGGGTCTCACTGTGCTGCCCCGGCTGGTCCCACACTTCCAGGCTCAGGCCATGCCCCTACCTCAGCCTCTTGAAACGCTGGGATGGCGGGTGCGAGCCGCTGTGCCAGCCCGGGTTTCTTTCATGCCGCGCCTGGCTTTCTGGAGAGGGTAGGTCACCGTGGCTGCCAAGGCACTCCGGCCTGGGTGTTCTAGCTGCCTGGCTCTGCCCAGGGTGACCCCCACACTCTCCCTGCTGGCTGGAGACTGAAGAGGCGACGGTCGCAGGGCTGGACCACTGAAGAGGAGCCACCCCTGCCACGGCAGCGGCTGGGGGCTGAGGCCACATGGCCAGCCCGAAGACAAGGGCAGCCTCCAGCTTCTGCCCTCACCTGTACTTCAGGGCTAAGGCTCTGAGTCTCTGGAGTAAGATTGAAATACACGAGGAGGGGCTCTGCGGGGCGGCGGGAGAGCTCACGGCCGCCCAGGCTGGGCCCGTCCCGCCGACGCCCTGGGCTTCCCTCTGCATCCAGGGTCCCCTGGGTTGGAATCGCCAGTCTCTTCTTCCCCCATGGCAGGCGGCGGGTCCGTCACTCTCCAGTGGGCAGAGCAAGAGGAAACACAGCCCGCGTGGTCCGGGGGAAGGGAAGGTGTCAGGATGGAGACTCGGACCCACTCCCCCGCATCTGAGCGGTCACAGGGAGGTCGACGGACGTGGGGGCTTCTCTGGGAAGCGCTCGCCGCCTGTCTGGTCCTCACCACAGCGGTCGTCGCGAGGCGAGCCCTGAGCCTATGACGAGGGCACGGCTGGCATCTGCACGGGAGCGCTGGGAAGATGGATGCTGGGGTTTGGACCCCAGGGCTTGCCTCACACCCTGACTCCTCGCCTGGACTTGGGGGTCAGTCCACCCCAGGGATCAGAAGGAGACTGATGGGCTGAGAGGACAGGCCAAGGGTGGGGCCCGGAGCCTCCAGCCGCCCAAGACCCCCTTACGAAAAGAGGGCCACGGCGGCGTTCCCAGCCGTGAGACTGCAATAACCGCCCACTGGGAGCCTCAGTGTCCCACCTCTGAAATGGGCCAACAGTACCCACCTCCCAGCTCTGCTGAGACACACTTGCCCTTCCCCGACCCTTCCTCCTCCTCGGGCTTTGGCATAAAACGCCATCCTCCCACCCGTCTTCTACCCATACCGGACCAGGTGGGCTCCCATAAGTCCTTAACCTCTCCTTTAGACCCTTCACCCTGGGACTTTTATTTATTCCACTTATTTTCTTTTTTGTTTGTTTGTTTTTTGAGTTGGAATCTCACTCTCTCGCCCAGACTGGAGTGCAGTGGCTGCTCCCGGCCACCGCAGACTCGACCTGCTGGGCTCCGGCCATCCTTCCGCCTCAGCCTTCCGAGTAGCCAGAGCTACAGGCGCACGCTACCATGCCCAGCCGATTTTTTGATTTATTGTAGAGATGAGGTCTCGCTGCCCAGGTGGGTCTCGAACCCGCGGGCTCAGGCCATCCACTCACCTCAGCCTCCCAAAGGCGCGGGATTACAGGCTGAGCCACCGACCCGTCTATTCCACTTATTTTCTAGTTTTATTTGCAGTGATGGAGTCTTGTAATGTTGCCCAGGCTGGTCTCGAATTCCCAGCCTCAACCAATCCTCCCGCTTCAGCCTCCCCAAGTGCTGGGATGACAGACGTGAGCCACCGCGTGGCTCCTCACACCTGCCATTCGCTCGCTGAGTCCACGGGTTCCCCGAGGGCAGGGGCAGGGTTCATCTCTGCCATCGGGGTCAACCCCAGCGCCAGTACACAGTTGGTGCCTGTCGTTCTGGGGCGGGAGGAGGGGGTGGGGTTTCCCGGGCAGCCGCGGCCTCTCCGGCAACCTGGGCAGTGTGTCTCGAGGGTCTCCCGCCGTGGGCAGACTGAGAAGGGGCAGAGGGTTTTCATGGGGGAGCGTCAGGGTTCCGAGGGAGAGGCACCCCCGTTGCTGACACCGCCACAGGTCTCATGCTGCTGGTGCGTTTTGGGTGGTTCATTTTTGTACTTTTTATTTTGGTTTGCCTGCCTTCCTTCCTTCCTTCTCTCTCTCTCTCTCTCTCTCTCTCTCTCTGTCTTTCGAGTCAGAGCCTCACTGTCAGCCAGGCTGGAGTGCAGCGTCATGCTCACAGCCACTACAGCATCGACCTGCTGGGCTCAGGCAATCCTTCCGCCTCAGCCTTCCAAGTAACTGGAACTACAGGTGCACACCACCACGCCCTGTTCAATATTTACTGTAGAGACGGGGTCTCGCCAAGTGGCCCAGGCTGATCTCGAACCCCTGGGTTTAGGCAATCCTCTTGCCTCCACCCCCCAAATTGCTGGAATGACAGACGTGAAGTCACCGCGCCCCGCTCATTTCCATCCTACGGAAGAGTCGCAAGAATAACACCAGGAACTCCAAGCTGCCCTTCCCCAGCACAGCCACTGACTGTGCCGCGGCCGCCGCCCTCCTCGCTGTGTCCCCTGCCGTGGTGGGGACAGTTCTCACACGTGGAACTGTCTGAGACCCGTGTGGATGTTGAGCTCTTCTTCTCCTAGTATCTCGGACTGGACTTTTTCTTAACTAATGTGATGATCTGGACCAAGAAACCTGGCTTTTTTTTTTTTTTTTTTTGAGTCGGAGTCTCACGCTGTCGGCCAGACTGGAGTGCAGTGGCCGCTCCCGGCCACCGCAGCCTCGACCTGCTGGGCTCCGGCGATCCTCCCGCCTCAGCCTTCCAAGTAGCTGGAACTACAGGCGTGTGGAACTACCACGCCCAGCTAATTTTTGATTTATTGTAGAGACGAGGTCTCGCCAAGTTGCCCAGGCGGGTCTCGAACCCGCGGGCTCAGGCAATCCACTCACCTCGCCCTCCCAAAACGTTGGGATTACAGGCTGAGCCACTGAACCCAGTGGCTTCTGTGAATTTTTTGAAGACTCTTTCAACGCATGTGCCCATTTGATGTTGGGTGATTTACGAGCGCACCTGCCCACTCTGTGCTGAGTGTTCAGCAGTTTTTGACCAACAGCGGCCTGACCTCTGTGCCCCACCCTCCCTGTTTACCCAGCCTCACCCGGAGTGACTTTTTTTGTTTCCTCATATCTGCGGATGAAAGTTCCCAAAGGGAAACGTTTTGCCGATGTGGAAGAGGTAAAGCCAAACACAGCAGAAGCACTCAAAGGCATCCAAACGGGCGAGTTCAAAGACTGTTCTGAGCAGTGGGAAAGCATCTCGATCGGTGTGTTGCATCCCACGGAGAGGGCTCTGAAAGTGACTGACGTTCAAACATGTACGAATAAATACACAATTTGTTGTAAGTACATTCCTGGTTTTTTGGGTCCCTGTTTCTTTCAGCCGTCCCAATAAAGTGCCTGACGTGGCTGTTCTGACTTCCTGTCTCTGGGCCTCGTGGCACGTGGTTATCACGGTTTTGGGTCTCCCCTAATCTGGAATCGATGCCTCAGCCTTTCTCTGTCTTTTCTTTCTTCTTTCTTCCTTTCTTCTTTACAGACAGAGTCTCACTCTTGCCCAGGCTGGAGGGCAGTGGTGAGATTGCAGTTCACTGCAGCCTCAAGGGATCCTCCTGCCTCAGCCTCCCAAGTAGCTGGGACTACAGGCATACATCACCTCGCCGGGCTTTTTTTTTCTATAGAGACGAGGCCTTGTTATGTTGCCCAGGCGGGTCTTGAACTCCTGGCCTCAGGCAGTCCTCCTGCCTCAGTCTCCCAAAGTGCTGGGATTACAGGTGTGAGCCACCCCTCCTGGCCTCTGTCTTTCTTGATGTGATGCTCTTCAAGTGCCTGCCACTTGCTCTGACCCCCGGGTCCGGGCCCTGAGGACCATCCTGAGACCACCTTGGAGGGTCACGTGTGTTATGAAATTGATGCCCCCAGGAATCTGGCTGCTCAGGTCCAACTGCCAGGTCTGTCCCTTCCTGCCTGCGTGGCTTTGGGTAGGTCACTGACCTTCTCTGGGTCTCCGTTTCTTCATCTGTGAAATGGGGATAATAATGGCACCCACGTCATGGGGCTAATCTTTATAGCACTGAGCGTGCCTGGCGCAGGTAAGGACTCGGGGAGGGGCGGGAGTGAGTGGCCCCTCCCCTGCCCAGAGCTCACTTAAGAAGAAAACGATTTGTTATGAGGATACAGAGGATCCCACAGAACTCAGGGGGAGCCAGGACCCGGCAGGGAAGCGCTGCCCTCTGAAGTGACACCCCAGGTGATGCCACGGAACCGGTCTGGGGGACCCATCGGCTGGGTGCTGAGCCTCAGTTCCCTCCTCTGGGCAGTGCCGTTGCCCCATGCAGACCCCAGGGTGGGAACCGGGACTGACCCGTGAGACCCACCCCCAGGGCCTCCAGGTGAACCCCAGTTCAGCCGGGACTGCAGGTCAGCAGCGAGGGAGCTTTTGGTGTAAGGGTCTCCCTGCAGTGCCTTCTGTCGTTGCTTTATTTTGCCTAAATCTGGCGTCCCAACTCACTGGCCCTGAAGACCCCCTGCTCCCCTGAGAGGTCTCTGGACCCCACATCCTTGCTCCAGAGTCTCCCTGTTTAAAGTCACGAGGGTGTGTCACACGGTGGGCCCAGTTGCAGGGAGTCTGGGAAAGTGAGTGAGTGTCAGACACTCAACATTTCTATGGGGCAGGGGCTCCGGGAAGCCCCTCAGACTGTGGCCAGCACCAAGTTTTAGGCTTTTCTTCCCCATCATCAGGTCTGGTGGGGCCAGGAGCCAGACTCTCCCCTAATCTGCTGTTTCTGAGATAAGAGCATCCACTGGGGGATTCCCACCTGGCATCCCAGCACTTTGGGAGGCCAAAGTGAGAGGATTGCTTGAGCCCAGGAGTTTGAGACCAGCCTGGGCAACATAGTGAAACTCCATCTCTATTTTTATTAAAATAAAATTTTAAAAATTAAAAAAAAGAAGATCTGAGCATCTTCCCTAACCGACTTTCTCTGTCAGAGTTTTCTGTGTCTGTTTAGACATCATTCTCCACGCAGGGGAACTGAGGCTCCTTGGAGAAACAGCTGATTCCAGGGCTGGGCCAGGAAAGAACAAGATGAGCCGGGAACATCTTGTCATGCCAGGAAGTCAGGAAGTCCTCAGAACGACGAGGCCATGTCGGAAGGACACAGAGCCAGCTGGACAAGAGCCCACGCTTCCAATCTGGGGCAGTCTGAGCAGCTGAGTAAAACTCATAGTAAGCATCGTAATCCACCACGTGAGAGAACCCACAAGTTCACACCAACATACGTGTGCACATTCTCAATCAGTGACATCATGTATACATGCTCATGTATTGGTATATGCACACATATGATTGTGTGGATAAATAAATAATGGGGAGAAAGTATGCCTTTTGCAAAATGCCACGAATAACTGTGGAAGGACCCGTGGAATAGAATATCCACCCCTCATGGACTGTCATAAAATATCTATTTCCGGTAAGAATCATCAATGGAGGCAAACGTTGGAGGGAGGGGGTTTTATGGGGAACAGGGTCTCAGCATGCCTCTCCGCGAGATAATTATTCCTTTTGGAAGAACAGGAACTTCCCGATGAAGAGATCTGGCCAACTCTTCGCCGTGGGGTCAGAACTGACAGCCACAGGCACAGAACGAGCAGATGAGGGACGGGACACAGAGGAGGACACAGCATGTCTTCTGTGGCGTCGACTGCAACTGATGCCCTGAATCCAAGAGGGAGGACATGTTTGACAAACACAATTCGAGGGATATTCTTCAATATTCTTTTGCTGTTGTTGTTGCTGTGTGTTTTGTGGTTTTTTTTTTTTTTGAGTTGGAGTCTCACTCTGTCACTCGGGCTGGAGTGCAGTGGCACACTCCTGGCCACCTCAGCCTCCACCTGCTGGGCTCCGGCGATCCTTCCGCCTCAGCCTTCCAAGTAGCCAGAACTACAGGCACGTGCTACCACGCCCGGGTAGTTTTTGATTTATTGTAGAGATGAGGTCTCGCCAAGTTGCCCGGGCTGGTCTCAAACCCGTGGCCTCTGGCAATCCACTCGCCTCAGCCTCCCAAAGTGCTGGGATGACAGGC
Source organism: Carlito syrichta (assembly GCF_000164805.1). NCBI lineage: Eukaryota > Metazoa > Chordata > Mammalia > Primates > Tarsiidae > Carlito > Carlito syrichta. The sequence continues at coordinate 84,301 of NW_007064640.1, forward strand.
TGAGCCACCGAGCCCGGCCCTGACCAGTCAGTATTCTTTAAAAAACAATGTCAACATCATGAAACGACGAAGATCAGTTCAGGGACCATTCCAGGTTCCAGACACTAAAAGGACTTGAAAACTGAATTCAACTCATGACCTGAGAGTTTCTTTTGCCACAAAGGACGTGACTGGGATAGTCAGTGAGCTCTGAATTGGGCTATTGATTAGGTGACATAGTGCATCGATGTTCATTTTCTGGTTTAGAGGACCGAGACAGTGTGAGAGAACATCTTTATTCTCAGAAACACTCTAAACTGAAGTGTTTAGAGTTAAAGGGGGTCTCACGTCTACAACCTTGCACCAATAATGTAGAAACGAGATCGAGAAAGAAAATGAAACGTTCCCATCTGGGGAATCTGAGTCAAGGGTGTACGGGAATTCTGGGTACTATTCTTGCAACTTTTCCCCAAGTCTGAAGTTATGGCAGAGTAAAAAGTTAAACAAACAAGCCCGTTTAGAAATTCAAAAGCTGGCCGGGCTCGGTGGCTCAGCCTGTCATCCCAGCACTTTGGGAGGCCAAGGCGAGTGGATTGCCTGAGCCTGCAGGTTCGAGACCAGCCCAGGCAACCCAGCGAGACCTCGTCTCTACAATAAAATAAAAAATAGCTGGGGGTAGTAGCGCACGTCTGTAGTTCCAGCTACTTGGAAGGCTGAGGCGGAAGGATGGCTGGAGCCCAGCAGGTCGATGCTGGGGTAGCCGTGAGCGTGCATGCCACTACACTCCAGCCGGGGCGAAGGAGTGAGACTGCAACTCAAAAACAAACAAACAAACAAACAACTCAAAAGCTAACATGGACCCTTTTGTCCCTGTTCTTCCGCTGTGGCCTCCCTTCCTTGGGGAAGAGGCCAGGATGGCAGTGGCGGAGGCATTGAAGGCTTGGGAAAGAGACTTAGAGGAGAAAAAACCCAAGGAAGGCAAAACACAGGTTAAAAGGATGCTGTCAGCAGCAGCAACAACCTGCATACAGCAAAAAGGAGGCTACCTGCTGAGAATGCCATGGGTGGGGCAGGAAATGGGAAGGACCCGATGCTCAGCAACTTCCCAGCATGCACCCGGGGACAGACCACATGCTGAGAATGCCATGGGCAGGACAGGAAGTGGGAGAGACTCTACCCATGGCAACCTCCCAGCATGCACCTGGGGACAGATGCCATGTGCTGAGGATGCAGGGCCATCCCTGCTCTCGGCAACTTCCCAGCATGCACTGGGGTGGCCTGCCATCCTGTGTGGTTGGCTTCTGTTACATACAGCCAAATGCATTCCAAACTGACACACCTAACCGAATTGGCATCTGAGAACCTGTATTCAGAAAGAGACGTGCTTATTAAATGAGGTAGCACGTCCTCAACATGCAGCTAGGGCCTGGCACCTGGCACAGGCGAATTCCTCTGCTCCCTCCCTGTGGCAGGCCGTGGGGACATCAGGCCCCAGCCGATGACAGTGGGTAGAGAGAGAACAACCTTCCCACCACAGCCATTGCTGGTGTCAGAAGGTGAAGGCAGGTCAGCCGGAAGCCCATTCCCACCCAGCATGGCGGCTGCCAAGAAGGCCCCTGCCCACCTTGGAGCCGGGCCAGGCCGACCGCGGGCATTGGCTGATGGGCCTGTCTCCCCGGGTCTCAGGTGAAGGCTGCCTCTAGCTCACTCGGCCAGCATGAAGGGGCAAAGAGAGTGTCACAAAGTTTCACGATCTGTGCCTTCAACTCCAGCTCAATTTTTTTAAGGGTTTAAAAGAATGTTTAGGCCCCTGTGGCAGTCTGGGTCAGGCTGCGGTCTGGCATAAAGCATTGGAAGGTGGACATGCAAATCAAACAAGCAAAAAAACCTCAGCCCTGGAAAACCCAACAGTTTTGGGACCACCTACATGATGGCAGAGGCCACACCCTTTTCTCTTTTATAGAACCAAGTTGCCATGTTGGAGGATCCAGGGTCCCAGAGCTGCGTGTCACCCCTTCCCTGGGTCCCCAGGGTGCTCTTGGAGGGGCGGAGGAGGCAGTGGGGAGTTGATGCTGGTCATCAGAATCAGGGAAGGAACCAACCTGCTAGGATTATAAGCATGAGCCACTATATCTGGCCCAGGAAGGAGCCTTAAAGTTGACCTAGCCCAAGATCCTTCCAGCTTCGGCTTGTATTTTTCCTGGGACAGGGAACGCTCTCTCCACATGGGCCATTTCATTTTTGGACAGTTCCGCCCATGAGAACGTCTGTTGCTATATATTGCATTTGGTAGAATTGCCTCTGGCATGCATCTAAGGGCATCCGATTTTTATTGCAAAACAAGGGCGGTGCCCATGTGTGGCCACTGTCATGTGCACACCACGTGCTCAGCACTTTATTATTGCCCTTTTACAGAGGATGCTCAGGGAAGTCCCATGCCACTCAGCTGGTGAACAGCAGGACTGGATCCCAGCTCGTGCCTGAACCCTGGCTCCTGACCACGTGCTGCCTTCTGTGAGAGCGAGTTTATGTTTGACGATGGGTCTTGGGTCCCTGTTGGGTCTTTTCCCCACCTCAACATCTCTGTTTCTTCACCCCCTACGTGCGACAGACCCTGGGAGTGCCCGTGGCCCATATTGACAAGAGGGACATGGACACAGGCCTGCTGGAAAGCTCTGGGAAAGGTTCCCCTGACGAGAGAACGCCACGGGAAGAGGTCTCTTCCTGTCTCAGCCTCACTTGGCTGGGATGGCTTTTGGTGTGGGGCCATCCTGTGACCAAGGAGAGGAGGAGGCCGGTGGAGCACTGATGTCAGGGGGTCCTGGCATCGCTGGCTTCTGTCCCCAAGTCTCACCTGACTTCTCCTCACTTGCATGTCTTTAGAACGGTGGTTCTCAAACCAGAGCACACGCCGAAAACTCCCCAGGGCCCCGCCCACCCCAGGTGGGTCTGGAGGGAGGAGTCAGAGCATCTGCATTCCTCGCCACTCCCTGGGGGTGCACATGCTGCAGGCTGGGGACCACTCAGACCCTTTGATGCAGTTTCCACGGTCTACAGCCAAAGCCCCCACCCTGGAGGCTCCAGGGTGCACTGGAGAGAGGATCCCCCACGGGAGACCCAGTCCTCATCTCTGCGCACCCCCGTTAGTGTTTTCTACAGACAACGTGTCTCCCTGCCTCACTCTGTGGCCAATTCCCACCTCACACATGGGCAGTCTGAGGCTCAGAGGCTGTGTGTCTAGGCCGAGGTCTCGCAGCTGGTGAGAGGCAGAGGCGGTCTGGGAACTCCCAGGCCCCCACGTCACCTTGCATGGCAGTGCCCTCTGCTCCAGGGCCCCCACGCAGCATGGCTGGGGTCCAAGGTGCACAGCCGTCAGCGGAGTCAGGCGACTCCTGGGAACCTCTGCAAAGGAATTCTGCAGTGGGGAAACACCAGCTCCCTTCTCCTTGCCCCCACCTAACGTCTGAGTGGAGGAGGTGGGGGTGCGCTGGACCGTGGGTCCTGAGATGTAGGAAGCATTTCCCGAGGCAGGAGGAAGGGGCATGGGAGGTGGCAGATTCCGAGGGAGGAAAGGGGAGCCCCCAGGCCCCAGGAGCCACCGATGAGGGCAGTGTCTGTGAGTTTCCCAAACACTGTGAGTCTTCAGCCTCCAGTCTTGGTGACGGCTGCAATTGACCTGCACGACCTTAGCTTCCTTAATTCTTCTTCTTCTTCTTTTGAGTCAAAGTCGCCCTCTGTCGCCCAGGCTGGAGTGCAGTGGCAAGCTCATGGCCACCCCCATGTCGATCTGCTGGGCTCAGGCGATCCTTCCGCCTCAGCCTTCCAAGTAGCCGGAACTACAGGCGAGCGCTGCCACGCCCAGTTAATTTTTTGATATATTGTAGAGATGAGGTCTCACCAAGCTGCCCAGGCTGGTCTCAATCCCCTGGGCTCAGGCAATCCTCTTGCCTCGGCCTCCCCAAATGCCAGGATTACAGGCTTGAGCCACCATGCCCGGCCCGCTTCCTTAATATTTTTAAATCGACATTTAAAAAGCCTTCAACATATACAATTTTTTTTGAGTTGGGGTCTCACTCTGTCACCCAGGCGGGAGTGCGGTGGCACAATCACGGGTCCTCACAGCCTTGACCTCCTGGGTTCAGGCGATTCTCCCTCCTCAGCCTCCCAAGTAGCTGGGACTCCAGGCGTGTGTCACCACACCCAGATGACTTTTTAAATATTTTTGTAGAGATGAGATCTCACTAGGTTGGTCTTGAACTTCTGGGCTTGAGTGAGCCTCCCACCTCGGCCTCCCAAAGTGCTGGAATGACAGGCGAGAGCCGCCGTGCCCGGCCTTGAACTTTAATCGCCATCTCTTCCCACTGGTGGGGTGAAAGTCCCTGCAACGCTGCAGACGACAAGGCAGTGATGAGCATCCCTGTGCGTGCCCCATGCTGCGGTGGAAGGGATGTGCACAAAATAGCCGAGAGCCTGTGAGACGGCTTGACACGTTTTATTTCACAAACTGTTCGGGCTCGTCCATGAGAAGACACGTTACAGAAACATTGTAGAAACCCAACCAGTTTTGTGGAGGCCATAGCCTCCACGTGGCCCCGGTGCACGCAAAGCACAAAAAACATTTACAATCAACATTTGTACACAGGAAGTAGCAAAATACATCATTTTTCATAGAAAAAAGCACACACGTGAACTGCGGGCTGAGTGAGCCGACAGACGGCGTGAAATGAACATTTAATGTTGGCGCGCCAGGCGAGACCCGTTCAGGAGGCCGGAGCCCCTCATCCCGGGGCGGAGGACGTGGGGGTGTGCTGACTCGGGGTGTCCGCTCTCTAAACACATGCTAAGGGCCCTGTGGAACACACACCACAGTTGGTCCCTGATGACAAGGGCTCGTAGCTTTGTTTCCATTTTCTAAAGAGAATTGGTTCTGGTTTCAAAATGTTCGTGAGTATGGAAAAGACAGCCAGACCCTGCCCCGGGCGCATCCTGTCACGAGGACCCTGTGGGAGCGGCATTAAGGAACCTGGGAATTTTATTTCTCAATAATGGGGTCTGGGTCAAGTGTGGTGGCTCACACCTATAATCCCAACACTTTGGGAGGTTGAGGTGGGAGGATCGTTTGAGGCCAGGTGTCAAGACCAGCCTGGGCAACATAGCGAGACCCTGTCTCTATAAAACAATTTTCAAAGATTAAAAAAAAATAATGGGGTTGACTTGCTGGAAGTTTCGATTCTCCCTTGGGCAGGATGCTTCTGAGGCAAGCCCCCCGAATTCCCCGGGACGACTCACGGCTTCTCAAAGCCCTGCAAGGGGGTCTGAGCTTCCTTGCCGTCTTAACACAGACATGGCCACAAGAGTCCAGCAGCACACTGCCGAGCACCCAGCAGCTCCCCACATGTCTGTGGCCACCAGACACACCATCAGACGGCTGACCAAATTCCTCCGCTCTGGCATCTGGGGCTGAATAGTGTCTGTGACTCGCCCCCAGCAGACAACGCACAAACAAAACGGAATCCTGCTCCTGTTAGCGCTGCCAAATTAGGACTGAATTGCCTTTTACCAGCTCCTTGAAGGGGTTAAAAAAAAAAGGGTATTTGCCTTCAGCTTCTGCACTCACAAAGGGACACAAAGAAAAAGGCATCACCAGGTCGGGAGAGCTTCTTGGCCAGCCCAAGGCATCTCAGTGTTTTTGTTTGCCAAGAGTCCTTTTGCATAGGAAATGTTTTGCTGGAAGGTAGAATCAGATCTGAGACAAGCATTCCCAGAAGCGCCCTATGGCTGGCCTGGGGGGCGGCAGGGGGAGCACACATCAAAGGGACAGAGGGCATTTGCTCTGGGCTTGGAAGGACGTTTTTAAGGGGCAGGATGCCAGTGTGTGCCGGGCTCCCAGAGCCTGGGGAACGCTGGGCAGACCTGCCAGGAAAACAGGAAAGGAAGCCCTTCCAGCTACTCCCCTCTGGCTGTCACCACGCCCCCGACGGTTTCATAACCACAGACAGGCCGCGAACCGGGAAGAATGTACCCAGGCCTCCCTTCCTCCCGCAGAAAATAGGTCACCGGCACAGGGCGTGTGCAGGTCGGAGGCCGTCTTTAAGAAGCCGCGGGCAGCCCCGCCCCCGCTGTCCCTGACACCTCCGTGGGCGCGTGAGAGACAGGAGTGGGGACAAAGCGGGCTTCGAGCAGGATGGCTGGCAAAGCAAAGGCCTGGGTGCGAGCGGGACACGAAGGCTGGCCTGCGGCGGGGGGAAAGGAGGGGTCCTCACTCCTTGGTCCTCAACGAGACCAACGGTCACGGCAGGAGACAGACGGCCACGTGGACGGAGGCACGGCGGAAACGAGAGCGGTCTCGGTCGTCACTGCTGAGCTCGAAGTGAACCAGCACTGCAGTGTACACGGCCCACACCGGGGCGGGCAGGGGCCTGGGCGGGACGCCGGCGAGGACACGTGCCAGGGGTCACGCACCCCAGTCCTCCAGTCCCAGCCCGTTTGTCTGACCAGCAAACATGAAGCCCATTTTTCTCTGTTGGTGGGGACGGACTGTGCTTTTTGCATTTTCAAATACTGATCGTCTTCTTCCGTGTTCCCAAAACTCACGAGGTGTTCCATGGAAGCCTTGCCCCACGCCAGGGTGCCCATGGCTGCCAATCCTCGGTCCTTTGTGGAGGTGGGAGGGGTACACTCTCCCTCTACCCACAAAACAACACATGACAAGGAACATCTCAGGGACTGTCCCCTTCCAAAGATGGGTAAGATCTCCAAAGGGAGAGGGCACCCAGGGGAGACCACAGCAGGGGGGCGACCGGTCACCCTGCCAAGACCCCAAGGGTGTTGCTTCTCTGTGGGAGGGAGGCTGAGACATCATGGCCCCCAAAAGCTGCGAAGGGACGGGCACGGAACACAGCCCAAAGGAAGTTTCCAGACTCTCCCCACACCCTCCCCCCAAGACAATATAAAAAAAAGCAAAACTCTGAAGCCCCCCTGAAGACGCCTGTCCCTGGTGTTGGAGGGTCACTGCCTGACCGCAAAGATCCGGAAGGCCTTTCCGTCCCGAGGTGTCCCCAGGCTGAAAAAGAAGGGACACAGTCAGTCACAAGGGTCCGGAAGGCCCCCTAAGGGGACTCGTGGGGAAGGAGAGCTGGGCGCTCCCTCCCCTGTGGTGGGAGGACTCTGGTGGGGACACCCCCGGCCCCCTGAGGATAGAAGGCCAATCCTATTTTCTTTGCAAACGAGTCCCCAGCCTATGCTAGGTCAGGATTGTTGCGGTACCGTCCCTTAACCCGAGGACTCGCTGGCCCCAGTGTGTCTGAACTGGACTCACCGAGACGTCTGCCCGATTTTCGCTGCCCCCTGTCAACCTGAATGGTGACCGTCTGGCTGACAGATTCATAGGGGGTGTCATGATGATAAGGAGTATGCTGTTGCTGCTCAGACCTGCACACGACCCAGGCAGCTTCCGCACGGGCGCCGGGCCAGTGCCCCTCGACGCCTTTCCCCTGCCGCCTGGGCAGGTGCGAGCTGGTCCCGACTTTACAGGGGCGGAAACCGAGGGCAACAAGAAATCCAGTGACTCACCCAAGGCCACACCACTTGTCGGAACTACTCTCCCACAAAGGGAGTTAAAGCCTTCAGCTTGCTGAAGACTTTTTTAAAAAGCAGCTTTATTGAGATATAACATACTATGGAAACCTGCCTTTCTTTTTCTTTCTTTTTTTCTTTTTCTTTTTTTCTAGTCGGGGTCTTACTCTGTTACCCAGGCTGAGTGCAGTGGCACACTCACGGCCTCCGCAGCCTTGACCTGCTGGGCTCAGGCGATCCTTCTGCCTCAGCCTCTCTAGTAGCTGGAACCACAGGCACACGCCACCATGCCTGGCTAGTTTTTTTTTTTAAGTTTTTTTGTAGAAACGGGGTCTCGCCAAGTTGCCCAGGCTGGTCTCGAACTCCCGGGCTCAGGTAATCCTCTTGCCTCAGCCTCCCAAAGTGCTGGGATGACAGGCATGAGCCACCGCGCCCGGCCTAGATATAGTTTTAATTTGTATTTCGCTCACGAGAAATGAGCTTGAGAGGAAGATTAGCAGCCTGGGCATGATTGACAGGCACGGTTTCCTTCAGGGCCCCTGCTCCGAGCAAGAGAGGCCCCGGATGGGTGACCCTGGACCAGACAGACGACCCTGGACCAGACAGACGACCCTGGACATCGCCGGGTGCTCTGGACGGCGGTGGAAGAGCCAGGCCTCCATGAGCAGCTGCCGGGATTCCTGGTTGTTTTCCTCCTGTGTCCGTGGCAGCTTCAGGCTTTTGGCTACCCTGGAAGTGAACTTTGGACACGTGTACCACATGGGAGCACAGACGGAGCTGTGAGGACAAGCCCCGGGCCAAGCCAGGGAGGCTGCCCGGGGCTGAGTGACCCGTGGCCCTGCTGGTCTCTGGGAAGCTCAAGTTCAGGGCCACCCTGGGGCAGTGGGGCCACGAGGGCTCTCTGGATCCCTGCCCACATGAACAGTCTGGGAGAACCCCCCAGAGCCATGAGGCACCGGCGCTGTGTGAGGCGGGAGACCCCTGTGGGGAAACGGCCATGGGTGGTGCCCCCTTTGGCTTACTGTGGGGCTGGAAATGGCACGGACGGGCCGGTGGATTCTCACGTCCTCAGGGCCCCGGACAACCGAGGGACACAGGCGGCACGCAGGCTGCTGCTCAGATGTGGGGCCTGGACACCCTGCCTGGACTCCCGGACACCTGCATTACACAGCCTGCCCCTGGGAGGCCCGAGAGCCTGGCAGGGATTTCCTGACACATCCAACAGTGTGCCACCACCGCCGCCAGGGTGTTGCTCTGCTCCTGTCGTCAGCAAGGGCCGACCCGTCCCCGCCCCAGGGAAAGACGCCCCCCAGGCCCGGGTGTGAAGAAAGCCTTCCGGCAGGTCCCCATCTGTTCACGTCGCCAACAATTATGAAGCTCCAGTCAGGCCGGGAAAGTTGGCAGTCGCACGTGTTTGATGAAAAATGAGGGTGACCTGATCCTTATAAAAGAACCTTCTGACCAACAGCTTGCACCTGCAATCCAGCACTTTAGGAGGCTGAGGCATGAGGACCATCTGAGGCCAGGAGTTTCAGACCAGTCTGAGAAATATAGCAAGACTCCGTCTCTACAAAAAAATTAAAAAATTAGCTGGGTGTGGTGGCATGCCTGTAGTCCCAGCTCCTTTGGAGGCTGAAGCTAGAGGATCACCTGAGCCTAAGAGTTTGAGACTGCAGTGAGTTATGTTCACGTCACTGTACTCCAGCCTGGGCAATGGAGCCAGATCCCAGCTCTAAAAATAAAATAAAATAAGCTTCCTTCCTTTCTTTTTCTAAATCTTGCCCTCTGATTCTCTTTCTAGATCGGTTTATAACTTCCATACGTGTCTAAAGAGGGTTTAAATTGCTACAGCAAGTCTGGGCAATTTTCATGAAAGGTATTAGACCGTTTTTTTTGTTTTTGTTTTGAGTTGGAGTCTCACTCTGTCACCCAGACTGGAGTACGATGGCCGCTCCCGGCCACCGCAGCCTCGACCTGCTGGGCCCCGGTGATTCTTACACCTCAGCCTTCCAAGTAGCTGGAATTACAGGTGCGCGCTACCACGCCCGGCTGATTTTTTGATTTATTGTAGAGATGAGGTCTCGCTGCCCAGGCGGTTCTCGAACCCGCGGGCTCAGGCCATCCACTCACCTCAGCCTCCCAAAGGTGCGGGATTACAGGCTGAGCCACCGAGCCCGACTGGACCGTTTTTATAAAGCAAAACTTTATGACTTTGTGACAACTTTCATAAAAGGCACTAAACCCTTTTGATAAAGGGCTTTAGATGTCCCTCAACCAGGCCGGGTGGAGTGGCTCATGCCTGTTGCTCCAGCACCTTCGGAGGCTGAAGCAGGAGGATCTCTCGAGCCCAGGAGTGGGAGACCAGCCTGGGCAATGTAGTGAGACCCCATTTCTACAAAAAAAGTACAAAATTCACCAGATGTAAATTCACCTGTAGTCCCAGCTACTCGGGAGGCTGACACAGAAGGATCGCCTGAGCCCAGGAATTCAAGGCTGCCATGAGCCATGACCATGCCACTGCACTCCAGCCCGGGCAACAGAGTAAGACCCCGAGTCAAAAAAAAAAAAAAAAAAATCCCTCAACTGACTGTGAACCAGCTGCTGACTTTAGCAACTGGTCTCTCGTTTAACTGGTGTTTCCTGAGCACCTGCTATGTGCCAGGTACTGGGCCCGGCGTCGGGAATGTGGGGGTAACAAGACTGCAGGAGCTCTCGCCTTCATGGAGCTTCCAGCCACAGATGTGCAAGAGACAGTTCCAGAAGGTGGTGTGACCTGGGGGAGAAATGGCAGGGGTCGGATGGGTGGGCAATTTCAGACTCGTGGGAGGAGGTCGCTTCCTAGGGAGGTGGCATCTGTGTCTAGATCCGGCCCAGGAACACACGGGAACCAGAGAGCCCAGGACTGGAAGACTAGCAGGTGCAAAGGCCCTGGGGTGAGCAGGGTCTTGATGCATTCAGGGACCAGAGAGACCAGCGAGGTGGAAATGCAGCGATGAGGAGGAGGAAGGCGCCTGGGGAGGCTGGAGGGGACAGGGGCTGGAGTGGGCGTGGCCTGGAGTGGTCAGGTGGGAGGATTTTCTTCTTAGCATGACCACAACAGCAGAGCCTTAAACAGGAGAGTACTGACTGGCTTGTTTACTGAGCGTCGCCCCGTGTCTTACATCACGAGGGCGCTTTGCTGGCTGTGGCTGTTCCACCAAGCCAGGAAGTTACCTAAAGAAACGGTCAGGAAAGCGCTCGGGCTTGCGCAAGGATGTGCTTCCTGGTGGTATTAAAGAAAAAGGCAAACAACTTGGGTGTCGACCCATGGATGACAGACAACGGTCTGTCCACCCCGCGGGTGCCGTGTGGCCACGGAAACCACGGCGCGTGGACCCGAAAAGACAGTCCCAATCTAATGAACAAAACAGCACTGACGGCATGATCCCTTTCCTTAAAAAAGCGCGCCTGTGTGTAAACATAGAGAAATCCTGACAGGAAATATACCACAGTGGTCCTTTCTGGGTGTGGGGCGTTGGACGCTACATTTCTGAGAATTATTTTCACGCCCTTGAAGTTTCGCTAATCTCTATTTTTAATAGTTAAATATATATTTTTAGAGGTGGGGCCTCACTGTGTGCCCAAGTTCCTGCCAAACTCCTGGCCTCAAATGATCCTCCTGCCTCAGCTTCCCAGTTATTATTATTATTATTATTATTATTAAAGAAGGATCCTTTAAAGGCTGGGTGAAGGGACAGAGAACAGTCTCTAAAGACACCCGAGACACACTTGGCGCCGCTCGACCAGACCCATTAAGGAGGTCAGTGGGTCCCAGGAGCGGCGTGCCCTGTTCCAGGAGGGCAGAAGAGCTGGTCTGTGGGGTCATGGTCTGTGGGGTCATGGTACTTCTTCTTCTGGCTTTTTTTTTTGGGGGGTCTCACTCTGTCACCCAGGCTGGAGTGCAGTGGCATGATCATGGCTCAGTGTGGCCTCCACCTCCTGGGCTCAAGTAATCCTCCCACCTCAGCCTCCCAAGTAGCTAGGACTACAGATGCACGTTACCACCCCTGGCTAAGTTCAAGCCTCTCAATCTTACTTTATTACAATTTTTTTTGGCTTTTTTTTTTTTTTTGAGTTGGAGTTTCACTCGGTCACCCAGACTGGAGTGCAGTGGCCGCTCCCGGCCACTGCAGCCTTGACCTGCTGGGCTCCAGTGATCCTTCCGCCTCAGCCTTCCAAGTAGCCAGAACTACAGGCGTGTGCTACCACGCCCAGCTGATTTTTTTGATTTATTGTAGAGATGAGGTCTCACCAAGTTGCCCAGGCGGGTCTCAAACCCGCGGGCTCAGGCAATCCACTCATCTCAGCCTCCCAAGGCACGGGATTACAGGCTGAGCCACCAAGCCCAGCTTACAATATTTTTTACGGGAAAAATGTCTCGGAATAATGCATACAATCCAGTCTCCATTTTCGTTTTCATACGTGTTGTCTGTGCCTGGGAGGATGAAAGGTCTGGGAAAGCTCCCAACGAGCAGCTCCCACAGGTTTCTGGGGACCAGAGGGAACCCTTCTTTCCTCCTTGTGAGGCTTCGTATTTGAAGAATGTGTTTCTTTTATAATAAATGATCTTAAAGATAGGAAAAAGTGGACCTTGGCAGTTATGGCTCTCCCCGGTCCCTTCTTGGGAAGGGACTGTTCCCCAAGCTCAGTGACCCGTCTGGACCATGGAGCAAGTCAAGAGATGCTAACACAGGTGGCCTGGGCTCGAGTCCCGGCTCCGTCTCTTGTGGGCTGGGTGACCCTGGGCAAGTTGCTTAACCTCTCTGTACTGCCCTTTCCTTACTGATAAAATGGGCGGGGGGTGCTGCAGGCCCTGCCTCACAGGGCTGCTCGGGGATGCGCTGGCATGGGCAGGACTGGTGGAAGTCTGGGAACAGGTGGGGAGAGGGAGACCTGCCATCTGCTGTCAGCAGCTTCTCCACGTGGTCGGGGACACCTCGCACCCCGGCCTTGGTCCAGTCTGACTCGGGGGAGTGCACAGAGCCCACCAGTGTTTTGCCTCTCAGAATTTCTAGACACCTCAAAGGACTTTTCATCCACGGACCCTTGAGAGCCCCAGAGCTGGGCCGCCCAGCTCTGAGGCCACCTGCCACAGGTGTCCACAGAGCCCCCAAGCAGGATCGCCGAACCGAGACCCGTGCGAGTATCCAATGCCCAGCAGATCCCCAAGACTTCGTATCCTCAAAAGAGTGAGGATGTCATATTAGTCACTTTCTACTGACGACATATTGAAGTCACATCATGGATCTACTGGGTGAAATAAAACATATCCTAACATTTTCACTTTGGCTACAAGACGCTTCCGAAACCCCCCATGAGCAAGGGGACATCTTCCTCCTCTGTCCCCTGCTGCGCCCCCAGCTCAGAGGAGCCACTCACAAATGTCAGGGGGTGGATGAACCCACCGCGAGATGAAAGCCCACCTGCATACACCTTGGCATGTAGGCTCTATTTTTAGAAACCGAGAGGCCAGGAATGCCGACTGAGGCCACTGCTGGTCTATTTCTCAACTCCTTGGGGAAATCTCTTAGAGATGGTCCTGGTCAAAGAAGCAGCCCTGACCTGAAACCCACCCAGACGGGCGGCTTCTCCCTGAGGACATACAGGTGGGCCCCGACATCCCGAGCTCTTCCCGAGGTGGCTCTCCTTCCGCTTTCCTTGGTGCGGGCGAGAGGCACCCACCCTCTCCACACCTCCAGGAAACTCTTCTAGAAAAGGATCGTGGCTCACCCACAGCCACTCAGAAGCAGAAGCCACTTCTGGCCCGTGGGCTGAGGATTCCGTGCAGGAGGGTCTGGTTGTGTGTGTGGACTGATGGAGGACTCCCTATATTTATTTATTTATGAGGTGGGATCTCTCTCTGTCGCCCAGGCTGCTGTGCAGTGGCACAATCACGGCTCACCGCAGCCTGGCACTCCTGAGCTCAGGTGATCCTCCCGCCTCAGCCTCCCAAAGAACTGGGGCTACAGTGGGTGCCACCATTCCAGGCTCTTATAGAGACGAGATCTCACTGTGTTGCCCAGGCTGGTCTCGAACCTGAGCTCAAGCGATCCTCTCGCCTCAGCCACCCAAAGTACGGGGATGACAGACGTGAGCCATTGTGCCTGGCTGCCATCAGGTTTAAATGCATACGAAGAGCCACTGGCTAGGTGCTTTGTACAGACTCTCACATAGTTCCCGTGCTACTGGGTAGACAGAGGAGTGACCGGTGCATGGGGAGACCGCCTGCCCCAGGGGACCCTGCCGGGAGCAGTGGCCCCAATGTTATCAGATGTCATGTGCCCACCCGGGCCAGCCTGTGAGGGGCTCCCGTGCCCCCTCCCTTTCCGGGCTCCGAGCCCCTGGGACTTGGCCATCTCTTTGTCCTGGGTCCCAGCACGGGACCCGGCACGCCACGGGTGCAGGATGAGTGCGGAGTCATCAGCGAGTGAATGAATCTTACTAGCCAAGTATCAGGATCCTGTGTGGTGCCGACTCCCACGGGTACGGGGTGCGTCACCTTCTCGGCATTCTGACAGCAGAGCCGTCACACTCAAGTGTGTAGCAGGGTGTCTGGCAGGCGTGTTCAGACGCAGACTTTTCTTTTGTTTTTCTGAGGCACCCAGGCTGGAGTGCAGCGATGCGCTCGCAGCTCACGGCAACCTCGACCTCCTGGGCTCAGACGATCCTTCCGCCTCAGCCTCCTGAGTAGCTGGGATGACAGGCATGCACCACGGCACCTAGCTAGTTCTAGATATTTTTCGTAGAGACTGGCCTCGCTATGTAGCCCAGGCTGGTCTGGAACTCCTGGCCTCTAGTGGTGCTCCAGTCTCAGCCTCCTGAGTAGTTGGGATTACGGGCGTGAGCCACCACACCTGGCCAGGAATGTGCTTTTCTGACAAGTTCCCTGCTGATGTGGACGCTGCTGGTCTGGGGATGCCACCCAGAGACTCCGTGCCTTACCGCCACCCCAGAGGACAGGAGCTATTATCCTCCCCTTCATAGGTGAAAAAACTGAGGCACAGAAGCATCGAATAACTCGCTCAAGCATCATCACAGATTCCAGCACACAGGATGCAGGAGGAGAGAGAAAGACCGAGAAGAAGGAAGGGGGCAGAGTCTTGACCCCAGGAACGTGGAGAAAGTCGTAGAACCTTCTACGCCGCAGAAGAGCATCAGCGACTTTGTGCCGGGAAGACACCTTAAAATGACAACGGCAATTGGGCAGGAGGGTGTCTCGCAGGAACAGAGAAAGCCCAACAGCCCCCGCCCCGGAGAGAAGCCACCGAGGCCTTCTCCGGTTCTCTGCCCTCCCCACCTGGGGCCCCACAATGAGGCCTTGTCCCAGCCCCGGGAGCTGCTCCCACGGACCGGCCCCAGAGTGAACAAAGCCCGGCCGCGCGCTTCCCCGGAAGGCCGCTCCTCGTAAAAGGCCACAAAGGGCTCAGTCAATGGGCGTCCTGGGCCTTCTCCCCAGCCCTGCCAGGAAATTCCTCCTCCTCAGCGG
>NW_007064640.1:99470-104102 GCF_000164805.1 Carlito syrichta
GCAGCCAGGTCGGGGAGGCCTGGGGAGGGGCCGGGGAGGCCTGAGAGCAGCCGGACACCGTCACCACCACACACCTTTCCCGGGGGCTGGGACTGGGAGGGGGCTGTGTCCCAGGAAGCCATGAAAGCTGAAACTTCTAGTGGCCTGGAATGTTTTACAGTCTTGATTTTGTCATTTTTCTTTTTTTTTTTTTTCTTTCTTTTTTTTTGAGTCAGGGTCTCACTCTGTCACCCAGGCTGGAGTATGGTGGCACGATCATGGCTCACCATGGCCTCAACTTCCTGGGCTCAGGCCACACCCCCTCTCTCAGCCTTCTGAGCAGCTGGGACCACAGGCACGTGTCACCACGCCTGGTTGATTTTTAAATTTTTTTGTAGAGATGAGCTCTCACTATGTTGCCCAGGATGGTCTCAAACTCCTGGGCTTGAGCGATCCTCCCACCTCGGCCTCCCAAATCGCTGGGATGACAGGCGTGAACCACCATACCTGGCCTCATAGTCCTGATCTAAAGAGGGCCCTCCGGTGTAGAATCTTCAGCGTTTGCCTGTTATGGGGTGAACTAAGTTCCCTCAAAGCTCCTGCACCTCAGAATGTGACTGTATCTGGGACAGGGCCTCTGAAGAGGGGACGGGCAGGCTGTGAGGTGATCCTCATCCAGTCGACCAGTGTCCTCGTAGGAGGAGATGAGGACATACCCAGGGGCCCACTCAAGGACACAGGGAGGAGGCGTCCGCCTGCAGCCCAGGAGAGAGGCCTCAGGAAGAGCCAGCCCTCGTGGCACCTTGACCTTGACCTGTGGCTCCAGGCCCGTGAGGACTTCATTCCTGCCGTTTCCTCCAGCCTGTGGTACTCTGCAGGGAAGCCCGAGCTGACTGGCACCCCCTCTCCCCACCCGCCACCCCAGCCTGGCTCTTCCCCAGGTGGGTGAGGCCGTCATTCCCGTTTCACAGATGAACGGGTCGAGGCTCGGAGAGACCCATGCCTTCTCTGCTACCCTGAAGCTCCCAAGAGGAAACCCAGGGACGGGGGTCCCGCGACTCGCCTCCGGGGACGACAGTGAAGTGGGTGAGAGTGAGCGTGCATTGGCCGCCGGAACCTGGGCTGGGCCCTTTCCAAAGAACATTCTAGAAAGCCGCACAAAGCCTCAGAAGTCTGCCCAGGCTTGGGCCCAGAAACGTCACTTCTAGAGATTGAAGGGGACACAGTCCAGGTGTGTGCAGACATCCCCAAGAAGGAGGCTCAGCCCCACAGGGGCCACACCATTCACTGCAGGTGAGACGCAGACAGGTGAGTTTCCTGCAGGAAGCTCTAAACGAGAACAGGGTTGGCATTCCGCCGTCTTTCCTACCGGTGCACGACCCTCACCCTCCAACCAGGCATGCCAGACCTGACCCCCCTGCGGGCTGGGGTGTGGGTCCACCAGAGCTGGAAATCACAGAAGTGAGAGGGAGTGCCCCAAAACACAGGCAGGATGTTCTCAGAAAAGCCCAAATCCAGTGAAGCCGTGACTTTCATTACTTAGTAGGTTCTTGTGACCTTAGAAGGCGGGAGACGGTCACCAAAACTCAGGACCAGACACCTGCAGCCCACCTCTCTCAGCTCACGGTTTGCTCAATCATGGCTGCAAAAGAATCTAACACTTCTTGTCAAGGCAAGCATGGGTTCCTTCTCTCAAGGCGCCCATGCCCGCTGGACACGTCTCTTTCTTTTCTTTTTGTTTTTGTGAGTCAGAGTCTCACTCTGTGGCCCAGACCGGAGTGCAGTGGCCGCTCCCGGCCACCGCAGCCTCGACCTGCTGGGCTCCGGCGATCCTTCCGCCTCAGCCTTCGGAGTAGCTGGAACCACAGGCATGTGCTACCACGCCCGGCTAATTTTTGAATTTATTGTAGAGATGAAGTCTCGCCAAGTTGCCCAGGCGGGTCTCGAACCCGCGGGCTCAGGCAGTCCACTCACCTCGGCCTCCCAAGGCGTGGGATTCCAGGCTGAGCCGCCGAGCCCGGCTGGACACGTCTCTTTCTAACCAACTCTCTGTTAAGCTATTCCTGGGACTCGCTCTGGAATTCTTTTCTTTTCAAAAGAACCCACGGAGCAACATGCCGCACCCCACCCGGCGTCGGAACCCACGGAGGACCACACCACACCTCACCCAACGTCAACAGGACAGAAAAGGACTCAGCCCTCCAACCACAAGTGGAGCACGGTGCAGTCATCAGACGCCATCTGTGCGGCCATGCTAAGATGCAGGTAAGCTTTAAGAACCTCCAGGATCCCTCAGGTGAAAATATAGAGCAATTCGTGTAACTTTTACTGACAGAGCACTTATGACTGCTGGGCCTTGAGCCGCTACCCTCTCCGTTAACCTTCCTGCCACCCTGTGAGGCGGGGACTGGGATCGCCCCATTCCACAGACGAGTCCAGGTGTGTTGGACTCCACACTCTCTGCTCTTATGTAATTTGACCTAACGATGTGATCACATAGCGTTACATAACTATGTTCTAGCTGTAACTGGATCCCCTTTCACTCACACACACACACACACACACGTACACCCAGGAGGATACACACCAACAAGTCTGACAGTAATTCTCCCAGCAGCGGGTGATGGGGCATCTGTTTTTTTGGAGGGAGCGTATCCAAATTTGTTACAAAAACATGTACTGGTAAGAAGAAAAAAGTCCTTACTTTGAAAAACTAAAGAAAGAAGGGAGGACCCAACTCGCCCAGGTGCCCCGGTGGAGAGCCATGGGAGCTGATCTGCATCCTGTTTTAAGGAATCGACTCAGACCAGGACCCTCCCGGATGCCGGGCGGCGAAGCCTGCAGCCTACCTTTCCGACTGCACCCCGTTCCTGAGCGAGCCCACGTAGGCCTTTTTCTTGTCCACGGGCATCACGTCCACGTCGCCCCCGCTCTCGTTCACAATGACGCCTGCGTGCACGGCCGTTTTGCAGATGCTTGAGGTCTGGAGGGACAGGAAGAGGCTCGTCAGTGACGGGGACTCGGTGCTGGCCCAAGCCGGTGGGGGCTCAGTCCCTGCGGGGCGACCTGGTTGGCGGAGTGCTAACCACATCAACCCCCAGGAAGTACCCAGTGTCACCCCAATTCCTCAGTGGTCTCTCCTGAGAGACCCGGCTGGCATTCATTCATTTAGTCAACAAATATAAATATTTTCTGCATGCCCAGCCTTATATTAAGAACTGGGGGGAATTCAGCAGGCAACAAAATTAAGACCCTGCCTTCTTGGAGTCGAGGGAGCAGCCAAATACACACACACACACGCGCGAGGGAGCTTCAGCTATGAAGATCAAACCAGATCTACGATGAGACAAGCGAACGGAGGCGGCAATCTTAGAACAATTCATCAGGGGAGACTGAATGCTGAAAAGGAAGCAGTCGCAGCCATGAGAACAGCTCCATACAGAGCATGCCAGGCAGAGGGGAGCTCGTGCAAAGGCCCTGGGGTAGGAGTGAACTTGTCCTGTCCAATAGAGAGAGGGCCGGGACTCTAGGATAGTGAGTGGTGGGAGGGTGGGCAGGGGCCGATCACGCCGTGTGGCCCAGAGTCCGGGCTATTCCAGGTACCCCAGGGACTGCCGGGGCCAAGTAGGGGCAGGAGGTGCTGTTCCCTAGCATCATCAAGGAGTTCAACTCCTGGGGCATAAAACCCTTGAGTTAGGCTTTCGGTGGAATCTTAACTTTCCCAATAAAAAAAGGTCCTTGGGATGGGTTATCAGAGAGTAACTAACCAACATTTCTCAAAGTTGAGGACATGCCCGCAGAGGTGGGCGGTAGCCAATGCTGGCTGGAGATGCAGCTTTCTGGGTCTCCCCCAGCCAAGGACCAGGTGACTGGGAGCCCCCTCAAGGTTAAGAATTGCGAATTTGCCCCCCTCCGCCGGGCCTAAGGTCCTTTGGTCTGTGCTAAAACTCAACCTTGGCTTTGGCATCTAGAGCACGGATTCTTCAGGTTTTGGGATTCCATGCCTGTCATCTCAGCACTTTAGGAGGTTGAGGCGGGAGGACTGCTTGAGCCCAGGAATTCGAGGCCAGCCTGGGCCACATAGCCAGGCCTTGTCTCTACAAATAAATCAAAAGATTAGCCGGGCATGGTGGTGGGCGCCTGTAGTCCCAGCGACTCGGGAGGCTGAAGCAGAAGATCGCCTGAGCCCAGGAGGTGGAGGCCGTGGTGTTTGTGCCACTGTACTCCAGCCTGGAGGATGGAGTGAGACTCTGACTCCAAACAAAAAACAAAAGAAGCAAACCCACCCCACCTTTGCCCTGGGACGTTAACCTTTCTGGGGAAAAGGAGAAGCCAGCATGAACGGTCACAGCCTAGTCAGAAAAATGAAAAATAAAAAAGGTGGGGCCGGCACACATGTTCAGATCAAAGACTTGAAAACCCGATTTCTTGTTCCGCGACTGATTTGCCGATGGCCAGTTTTCTTTTTAACCTGCACTAACATATCTTGTCTTGCCTTCAAGAAATAAATTTTAAATAATTGGCTGGACGCGGTGGCTCACACCAGTCATCCCAGCACTTCGGGAGGTCCAGGTGGGAGGACTGATTGGAGCCAGGAGTCTGAGACCAGACTGGGCAATGTAGTAAGACTTTGTATCTGAGAGAGAGAGAGAG
>NW_007064640.1:104122-112478 GCF_000164805.1 Carlito syrichta
AAGGGAGGAAGCGAGGGAGGGAGGGAGGGAGGGAGGGAGAGAGAAAAAGAAAAAAAAATGAGGACAGAAGAGTTCCTTAGTCCAAATCGGGTTCCAGGGGGCTGAGGAGCCCGGTGTCTGAAGGTGGGATGCTGGAGCCAGTAGAGGCTGATTTCTGAGCAGGGAAGCCCCTCTGTCCTGGGCGAGCTGTGACTGGGTCGCCCTGTCTGCGTTCTGGATCCGCAGCTTCCCAATTCTCAAAGCTCGTGAAGCTCTAAGCTCCAGAAGCCACTCACCTGGCAGGGAAGCGGCCAGCTGAGAACCCCTCCAAATGGCCCTGGGGAAGGGTCTGTCAGGGAGCACAATCCTGCTTATTGTCCTCGGCTGGGGACTCAGGCATTGTTTTGGTCTCACGCCACCACTGCAGGTGCTGGAAGTGAGGTCTGGCCGTTCCTGGGAAGTGCCAGGAGGGATGGTCCCTCCAAGCCCTGGCTGGGAGGAACCCCTTCCCGTGAGAGCCGGCCAAGAAGCCCTGGGTCGCAGCCTCGGGACAGTGCCTGGCCCTCAGCACACCCTCCCCGAGGCCCGTTTCTTCCTCTCTCCCCTCCTCATCCCCACACCTGGCCCTCGCCAGGCTTCGGTGGACAAGGCATGCCTCTCTGTTCCCAGGAAGGCCTGGAGCAGCGTGGAAGATCTGAGTATTTCCAATAACTGGTGTCAGCCCGAGGCCAACCACTCATCCTGCCCGGACCCTGCTGGCTGTGTGACCTCAAACCCCCAGAGCCCCTCCGTCTTCACGTATCCTGAGGGCCACCACAGGTTGTGTGCTGCCGTGGGAAGCTCTGTCCAAGCGCTCACGTGCATTGACGTGGGGTGTGATCCCGCTGAGCCTACGAGGCGTCCTTATCATTACTGGGGCTTCGTCACCATTATCGCCCTCTTGCTGCCATTCTCTGTCAACAGACAGGCAGGCCGAGGGCCAGGGAGGTTAAATGTCTTGCCCCAAGTCACTCAGGTGGGAAGTAGCAGAGCCAGACTGCCGCCCAGGCCAGGGCTGCCACCCAGAGCCAGCGATCTGTGCACCGTTCCAGACTGGTGATAAGAATGAGAAAGAAAAGCATGACTGTAAAGACTGAACAGGCAACGGGCTTCAAGCCGGCTGGCCCACCGTCCACCGTCGTGCCGGCAGATGTCAGTTAAGACAAGCACCACCACCATCGTCTTCGCCGTCACCATCACCATGACGGAAAGTTTTCAAGGGACCGCCAGTGCTAACCCAGTGGTCCTCAACATGCAGTCTCAGGTTGTCAGGAATGCAGATTCTCTAGCTCCACGCCAGGCCCGCTGAGTCATGCACGCTGGTGGCGGGGCCCAGGACTCCACGGGGGCCAGCCCTGGGGTAGGAGGTGGGATTCTGGTACGCGCACAAAGGTGGGGACGTATCTGGGCACCGAGCAAGACAGGGAAGACGGAAGCGAAGACTGAGACTCGAGGGAACGTGGGGCTTGCCCTATGTCCCGCAGCTGGCAAGCATCAGAGCAGGGCTTTGCGCCCTGGGCCACACCCCAAACTCCTGGCTGCAGCTTGCCACAAAGTCGGGTCTGCCAGGAAATGCGTTCCTGGTGCACAGGCAAGAGCTGTGGGCGCGATCAGGCCCTTCGAAGGTCTGGAGACAACGCTCTCAAAATAAATCTCTTAGCTAAACAGGCATTTTCCAAAAGACATCATCATTTCCCAGAATACAGGGTGACCTAGAAACTAGGGCCAGAAAAATAACCTCTGAAACGGAGACGACTTTCCTCCTTCCCTCTCTCCCTCCTTCCCTCTGCCCTCCTTTGTTCGCTCTTTCTTCCTTCTTTCTTTTTTTCTTTTTTGAAGACATGTTTTAGCCTTGACTACTGGAGTATCTTCATTTATTTATTCCTTCAACAAACACGGATTGAGCAATGACGGTGTGCCACGCCGGGTCACGAGCACTGTGGTTCCCAAAGCTCAAAGCCCCAGTGAGGATGTTAACTAATGACTGCATGTGGGTTTTTACCCCCACACCTGTTCATAGCTGTGTAATTACAAACAATGCAGAACGGAGCAGGGGAAACACAGAGTCTAAAGCCAGGCACACCTTCCTGTGCATCTCACCCTTGCCATGCTGTGTGGTTTTGGACAGATTATTTTGAACCTTGTTTTCCTCCTATGTAAAATAGGAACAAGGATACCTAGAGATGATGTTTTTAAAGAGCCTGAAACAGTGGATGCTGAATACAAGATAGCTTTATATTATTATATTATATTACTACCAAATAGTCATCAGGTTCTTGCATCTCTAAGTTGTTGTTGTTTTCGCTTTATAGATTTAGCTGCCATGTTACTTGTTGCATACAGATTTGATTTTCATATCTTCTTCATAAATTGCACCTTTTGTGCCATTGCACAATGAATTGCTTTGTCCCATTCAATACATTTAACTTTAAATTTCACTTTATTAAATTTCACTTTATTAAATTTCAATTTATCAGAGAGTGATATTGTCATTCCTGCTTTGTATGTATTTGATTGTATTTGATGGGAATAGTTCTGTCCATTCTTTTATTTTTAAATCATTTAAAAATCCAAATCCCTGTCGTTTAAAAGCAGAATCTGGTTCAAACATTTAGTGTAACAATCAACACACATTATTTTACTCCATAAAAATTCTAACTCTTAGAACTCAATTTTAACTGAATAGCTTTCAAGAGGAAAAAAGACTCAAAGAGGAAAGAAAAAAAGATAGGGGGGAAGCTTAGTCACGAAGGTTGTGCTGACCTTACAGAACTCAGTGACCTCATATTTGCAGGCATCTGGGACACAGGGAGACAGATGGAGACAAAGATGGGGGTGGGGTGAGGGAGGGCAAGAGCCACAGATGGGAAAGTAAGAGGAGGATGTCAGCTGGGGTGGACAATGCCCTTCCGACCACGGGGCCTTATGCTTTATTTTTTGTTATTTTTTATTTTAGCTTCGGGCTGGAGTTTGTTTGTCACATGGGCATACTCTGTCTTGGTGGGGGCTGGGATTCTGGTGTGCCTTTCACCCATGATTGAACATTGCACTCAGGAGAGTTCAATCTAGCAGGTTCCCTGGACAAGATAATCCCGGCTCTTGGCCATCCCGGAGAGGAAAATAGCTCAGTAAAATCCCACAGCCCATTGGCAACAGAGCAGGGACCACATTCGCCACCTCTGGGTCACTGCACCCCAAGCCCCCGGTGACTCGAAGGGACACACTAAGTTTTGAAGGATTCACCTCAGAAATCCAGGCCCATGAATCCTCAACTAAAGTTAGGAGGGAGAAACAGAAGAAGAGACTCCAGTGAACAGGAATGTATTCACAAGAAGTAAGTCAGGGCGACTTGCATTTTTGGCTGTGGGCTCCCAGTGACACGGGTGCCCAGACGAATAGAAACGCAATGAGCAGGGTGGACCAGCTGCTATGAAGGCAACCGGAGGGCCGGGAAGATTCTTACGCATCTGGGAAAGGCGGTATGTGGAGCAGGAAAGCCTTAGTCTATGAGAACATCCGGGTAAGATGAGGCACACCCACACATGCACTGGAGAGGTGGAGGCACTGGGGCAACAGCTGCACAAACAGGGCTCTCGGTGAACGAGAGGTGGTGGGACAGTGTCAAGTGTCCGGACATTGGAGCTCAGCTTCCAAGATCTTACCAAGCCCTGAGGGGGGTCTTGAAAAGGCCAGCATACTCACATCCGCATAGATGTTGGTCCCAAACACGGGAGCCCAGTAGGACGGCTCGTCTCTGCAGTGTGCTGGACAGCGGACTCTGAAACACAAGACGAGCTGATGTGACAGGTGTGCTGAGCAATATCACTCTCCGGCAAAGTGAAAGTTAAAGTTAAATGTTTTGAATGGGACCAAGCAATCCATTATGCAATGGCACATAAGGTACAATTTATGAAGAAAATATGAAAATCAAATCTGTATGCAACAAGCAACGTAGCAGCTAAACGTATAAAGCAAAAAAACAAATACATACATTTAGCGATGGAAGAACCTGATGACTACTTAGTAGCAATATAATATAATAATCTAAAGATAACTTGTATTCACTAGTCACTATGTTTCAGGCTCTTTAAAGACATCATCTCTAGGTATCCTTTTGGATTTGGCTGTCTGTATTCAAATTTCAAAGTTCTTAGATGAAAGGAAACTACCATACAGTCTTACTCTTTTGGAAAAACAGGCCATGCATGGTGGCTCATGCCTATAATCCCAGAGCTTTGGGAGGCCAAGGCAGGAGGATCACTTGAGCCCAGGAGTTAGAGACCTACCTGGGCAACATAGCGAGACCTTATCTCTAATATACTTATCTGAACCCCTGATCCTTGGGAGGCTGAGGCAGGAGGATCATGAGCCCAGGAATTCAAGGCTGTGGTAAGCTGTGATTGTACTACTGCGCCCCAGCCTGGGCAACAGAGTGAGATCCTGTCTCAAAAAATAAAAATAAAACTCTCTCATCCTAGCCATGATAAAGCTATTTTTACTCCTCTTCAACAGTGCATATAGAACTTAAATAACACAGGTATACCAAGGACATGACAAACAAAAGGGCAGAAAGGAACAGAAAACTAAGAGGGGTTTATGTGGAATTGTGAGCGGTGCCTCCCATGTCCTGGGTGTTGCCCCGTTCACACAGTGAGTACATTATGGAGATTACAATCAATCGACTTTCTTAAAGGCCATTTCCCTGTGTGGGGGAGGGAAGGGCGGAGGGCCCTCACCTCAGTGAGTCACAGAACATTCCAGGAAGGGTGCTGATAACCCGAGGTGGAAATGGTTAGATCACCCTGTGTCAGTCTCCCGACCCACCGAAACCCAAAGCCTGGGGCGAGGAAAGCGCTTCAAGCTGGGAACGGGTGGACCCCAGGTGGTTTGAGCAGTTCGAACCAGGAAAAGGCACGAGCTGCACTTAAGAAAAGTGTTTTCTGGATCCGGCCTCCATGGGTTGCAGCCCAGGGGCCAGGAAACCAAGATGGCGGCCGGAAGCCAAGAGGGCGGCCTCGGTGGAGGGAAGAGGGCCAGGAAAAGGGACTGAGCAACAGAAACGTTCCTAGGGGCAGGGAGGAAGGGCAAGGCGTGGGTGGGAGAGAGGGTGTGTGCGGATTAGAAAACGGACCGGGAGTCTAGAATGTTCTTTCTCCTTCTGGAATGGCAGGTCAGAAACTTGCACCTTGGATACTGGACTGTCAGGTTTCCCTTTTGGTTTGTACTTTCTGAAACCATTTCCTTCTGCTTCCCTTTAATCTTCTGGACAGTCTCCTAGAAGGCTGTTCCCTGCATTGGAACATTCAGGGGGGCTGAAGGAGGGGGCGCGAGGCCGTCAAAGCCCCAGAGAAAGCCCAGGGGAGGCAGGGGCAAAGGGAAGGAAGCCCGACCTTCCTCGCCTGGCGCCCTTCGGGGCTGCCCCCTCTCAGGCCTCAGGGCCTCACCCGCTGTTCCTCGGAGAACCCACAAGTCTCAGGCCCAAGATGCAGGCATGTGGGATGCCACGCCACCCAGTCCCAAGGAGCTGGCTTCGTCCTTGGGGTGTTTCAACCCAAGGTGCCCCACTAAACCTCTAATTTTTTATGTTTTTTGCACTGGGGGTCTCACGGTTGCCCACGCTGGAATACAGCGACGCGATCGAAGCTTACAGCCGCCTTGGCCTCCGGGACTCAGGCCATCCTCCCACATCAGCCTCCCCAAGTGTTGGGATGACAGGCGTGAGCCACCACACCTGGCCTCTGTCTCTGATTGTACAGTGGAGCCAAGTCCGGAAGCCTGCTCTGTTTGAAGGGCGGCTTAGCTGTCCAATGCCTCCCCTGAGGCTGGGAACATCCATAAAAGTGAGCACATTCCAGAGACATGAGGCCTTTTCTTTTTTTTTTTTTTTTTGAGTTGGAGTCTCACTCTGTCGCCCAGACTGGAGTGCAGTGGCCACTCCCGGCCACCGCAGCCTCGACCTGCTGGGCTGCGGCGATCCTTCCGCCTCAACCTTCCGAGTAGCTGGAACTACAGGCTCGCGCTACGACGCCCGGCTAGTTTTTGATTTATTGTAGAGATGAGGTCTCGCCAAGTTGCCCAGGCGGGTCTCAAACCCGCGGGCTCAGGCAATCCACTCACCTCAGCCTCCCAAGGTGCGGGATTACAGGCTGAGCCACCGCGTCCAGCTGACATGAGGCCTTTTCAAGCTGAGCAGCCTTCTCTGTGGACTCAGTTAAAGAGAGGACGATTTGTGTCCCCTTTCCAAGAAGATGATGAGCTGCTTCAGAGACAAACATTCCCCGAATTCCCTTTATTTTGTGCCACGAGGCGCCATCCTCCAGGGGCCAGCTCACTGGGGACTGGCAGACGCCTGTAAACCCCCTGCTTGGACAAACTGGGGTGCATGCACGGAATGGAACATGGCACAGTGGAAGGAAAGAAGAAATGACCAATATGCCCAGCACCCCAGGCCAGGTCCACACGCATGGTGTGGGGGACAGAAGCCGATGCCGGGGCCCCATGACGCTGCTCCAGAATAGGGCTGGAAGGGCAAAATGGCGACAGAAAGGAGCTCTGGCATGGGGGTGTGGGCGAGAGGTGGAGGGAGAGAGACTGCCCGCCAGGTGATGACACAGGGGTGACGAGAATGTCCTCGTCCTGATGCGGTGGCCTCTGTACCACTGTGTACACTCACCGAAACACACTGGAGCGTGCAGTGATCACGCATGGACCTTATCATGGATCACAGCGAGGCTGGTTTTTCTGTTTGATTCGTTTTTTAGTAGGAGTCTCCCTCTGTCACCCAGGCTGGAGTGCCGTGGGAGGATCACGGCTCACCACAGCCTCAACCTCCTGGACTCAGGTGATCCTCTCGCTTCAGCCTCCCAAGTAGCTGGGACTACAGGTACACACCACCACACCTACTAATTTTTTTTTTTACATATTTTGTAGAGACGAGGTCTGGCTGTGTTGCCCAGGCTGGTCTCGAACTCCTGGGCTCAAGCAATCCTCCCACCTCTGCCTCCCTAAGAGCTGGGATAACAGGCGTGAGTCGTTGCACCGGTCTAACAAAGCTGATTTTTTAACAAGCTACTTCTAGCATGATCCATAGAAAATATTACAGACCAAGTTCAAGAAACCATGAGCTGACTGAAAGGGAACAAAACAGGTCGCCCAGCCTTCCCGCCCAGGCGTCCCCGCAAGCCTTACCTGGGGCAGTGGGTCACTGGCTTTTCAAACGGGCAGAGCTGGGCCACCGTGGTGTAGCAGTCCAAGTCCTGCACTGTGAATGGAGACACGGAGGGGGAGGGTCAGGCACTGGCAAGCCCGGACCTCGGGCATCCCTCCGGGGAGGTGAACCACTGGGCGGCCGGGCCCCCTGTGCTCACGGGCTCTTGAGCAGAGCCAGGTCAGACCCCAGCAAACTCCAGGGACCCCCTCCCGTGAGGCCAGCAAACTCCAGGGACCCCCTCCCGTGAGGCCATTTAGCGATGAGACAGAAACCACAGCCCCAGCCCAGTGTGTCTGCAGGTCGGGGGCATCGCCACCCGCGGTTTCTCGTGGAGAGGCTAGTATCCTCTGCGTGAATAGCACCTTTTGGTTTTGAAGCTGTTCCTTCTCGATCACCCTTGGCCCTCATGGCAGGGGTTGTCCAAGTTCACAGATGAGGACACTGAAACTCTGAGGCGCCAAGAGCGCACCCCCCCCCCAGGCCTCCCTGGACGGGTCGGAGCCCAGGCTTCCACTTCCTAGTCTAGGGCTCTTCCCACCGGCCCCCGCCTCCGGCTTCGAGTCCACACAGGGTCCACCCAACCTGGGGGTGAGGGACTCTTTCCCTCAAGGCCACTTGTGTTTAAACCGCAGATGTCAGAAAAGGGCTGTGACACGGCCTCCTGTGGTCTCTGACAGCCTGTCCCGATTTAGTCCTGGGCAGGGCAAGCGTCTTCTTAGAGAGTAAATGGCTTTGCGGGCCCTATGGCCGGCGTCAAGACTACTCGGTGCTGCTGCTGCCACAGAAGCGGCCACGGATGACGTGAAACGACAGGGCGTGGCTGTGACCCCGTGAAACCTCATCTACGACGCCCGGCAGCGGGTGGGATGGGGCCTCAGCCTTGGTGTGTCGACCCTGGCCCAGTCCGTCACTCGGCTAGCGGGCGGGTCTGCGCAGCTATCCAGCAAAGGGGACAGCTTAGCACAGCAAGGGATGGTTAGTTGATGGCATTCTGGGGACATTAGGTTTAGGGGGACACTTAAAGCGCTGGAATAGCCAGGCTCGGTGGCTCAGCCTGTAATCCCACGCCTTTGGGAGGCTGAGGTGAGTGGATTGCCTGAGCCCGTGGGTTCGAGACCCGCCTGGGCA
>NW_007064640.1:112823-127681 GCF_000164805.1 Carlito syrichta
TGAGGCGGAAGGATCACTGGAGCCCAGCAGGTGAGGTTGCGGTGGCCGGGAGCGGCCACTGCACTCCAGTCTGGGCGACAGAGTGAGACTCCAAATCAAAAAAAAGAAAAGAGAAGTTCCTTGGACCAGAACACAAACGTACATGTGTCGATAGAATAATGAAAGTCAAGCTGGGCTCGGTGGCTCAGCCTGTAATCCTGCGCCTTTGGGAGGCTGAAGTGAGCGGATTGCCTGAGCCCGCGGGTTCGAGACCCGCCTGGGCAGCAAGACCTCGTCTCTACAATAAGTCAAAAAATCGGCCGGGCATGGTAGCGCATTGCCTGTAATTCCGGCTACTCAGAAGGCTGAGGCAGAAGGATCACCGGAGCCCAGCAGGTCGAGGCTGCGGTGGCCGGGAGCGGCCCCTGCACTCCAGTCTGGGCGACAGAGTGACACTCCAACTCAAAAAATAAAAAGTGCAGGAATATATTCCTGACACAGTTATTTAAGAAAAGAATCAGATCACCAAAGTACAGGTCATTCCACTTTGAACATTAAAAGTCGTCAGTGCATGCGTGGCCAGCTGTATACTTTTACTAGAGGGTATGCTTTCCAAGAAAGTTAACTGGAAGAAACGTTCACGGTGGTTCTCTCTGATTTGCAGGACTCAGGTCCTGTCAATTTCTTTTAAACGTTTCTCTGTGTTTTCAAGTTATCTGGAATAAACAGGACTTCTTTTTATAATAAGAGAAAACAAAGTGATGACACGTTTTATAAAGGTACCTAGACAGATACTGTGCCAACAGGGCAAATGACAAGAGGGCGCTCCTGAAAGAAGGCGTGGCCAGCAGGCCGGCTGACGCGGGGCGGGTGCGGGGATGGCTGTGCAGACTCGCCGACCTAGAACACCCATCCCTCCACTTCCGTCGGAGTGTGCGCCCCTTCCAGGCGGGCCACCTGTCCCGTGGCCATATACCCTACGCAATGTGAAAAACTGGACCAGAGATGGCAGATCTGTACCACACGCTCCCCGGACTCACCCAGTATCCACTGCAGACACCACTAACCTGTCAAGCTCTGTTCTCTGCCAAGCCCAGATTGAGGCCTCAGAATCCTTCTTAACACAATACTTCAGGAAGTCACGACCCAGCAATAGACACTGGCACTCCCGATGAAACCCTGTAGCCACTCTCGCCCCAGGTGCCCGTACTTCTGTGACATTCAGCTGGCAGCCTCAGGTCTGTACTTCCAGTTCAGCAATCTCAGGCCCAGCTTCAAGCCCAGATAGGTCTAGAAGTCAGTTAGAGAGCTGACCCCTCCAGAAAGCCTTTACAAGGCTGAGAACAGTGTGGTCCCCAGGCGTGACAAACATCAAGTCAGTGACCAAAGAGAGGGAAATTGGAGAAGGGACTGCCCGGCTTACCTTTCACTTTCGACACCATGAATGAGCTGGAAGCTTTGTATTTGCTGTAAATAACAACCACAACCACAACCAAATTAGCAAATGCAAACAGAATTGCTTCTATAAAGCCAGGCTCGGTGGCTCAGCCTGTAATCCTGCACCTTTGGGAGGCTGAGGTGAGTGGATTGCCTGAGCCTGCGGGTTTGAGACCCGCCTGGGCAGGCGAGACTTCATCTCTACAATAAATTAAAAAAAAATTAGCCGGGTGTGGTAGTGCGCACCTGTAATTCCAGCTACTCCGATGGCTGAGGCGGAAGGAGCGCCGGAGCCCGGCAGGTGGAGGCTGCGGTGGCCGGGAGCGGCCACTGCACTCCAGCCTGGGTGACAGAATGAGACTCCAACTCAAAAATAAAAAAATTTAAAAATTTAAAAAAATAAAAACACACACTTGCTCCTGTGCTTGTCTCGTTTGCAGCCTTAGCTCTATACTTTCCTGTTGGTTTCCCAACAGGCTGAAAGCCCTTAGAAGATTCTAGAGCAGTGCCTCTTAACCCTTTTCATACCAGTGACGCCTCTGGCAGGCCTGGGGAGGCCTCTGACCCCTCTGCAGAATAACTTTTTTGTTTGTTGTTTTTTGTCAGAGTCTCACTCTGTCGCCCAGGCTGGAGGGCAGTGGTATGCTCATGGCTACCGCAGCCTCAGCTGGCGGGGCTCAAGCGATTCTTCCACCTCAGCCTCCCAAGTAGCTGGGGCTGCAGGCACGCACCACCACGCCTGGCTTATTTTTTTGAATTATTGTAGTGACAGGTCTCACCAAGTTGCCCAGGCTGGTTCAAACTTCCGGGTTCAAGCAATAGTAATGATTTTTAAAATGTGTAAGATACATGCAAAACATTACAAAGTTAAGTCAGTTACCATTTGTATCGTCATCAAGGCCTTGAAACAAATTTGCATTGGGGTTAGAGCTGGGCTTCTTTACAAGTATGTGAAGTAGCATCCCTCATCTAACTAGTCCCTTCAGGGAAGCGCAGCAGGGACGGTGTTTCAAGACGCCTGCGGCAGCTGGACTCTTCCAGAAAGAAAGCCACCCGCCCTGCCGACGCTGGCCTGTTTATGACTCACGTTTGTCACGGAAGAAAACGCCACATTTCAGCTAGAGGTCAGTAAAAACCAAACTGTGCTTTGCGTTGTGTCTATGATCACAGACCCCTGAATTCTATCTTTTCTTTCTCTCTCTCTCTCTCCTCTCTCCTCTTCCCCGTCACCCCCTTTTCTCTTTCTGTCAGAGTCTCACTCTGTCGCTCAGACTAGAGCGCAGTGACACAATTTCATGGCTCACCGCAGCCTTGACCTCCTGGGCTCGGGCAATTCTCCCACCTCAGCCTCCCAAGTAGCACACGATCATACCCTGATAATTTTTTGATTTTTTTGTACAGATGAGGTCTTGCTAAGTTGCCCAGGCTGTTCTTGAACTCCTGGACTCAAGTGATCCTCTGTGTCCGCCCCCCAAAGTGCTGGGATTACAGGTGTGAGCCGCCAGGCCCGGCTTGACCGCTGAATTCTAACACTTGAAGGACCCCGCTCTAGCTGCAAAGGGGCCCTTGGAAGGGGCATGAGGTTCTAGCACAAGCATCCCAGGTGACCCGAGACCTGCACCGTTCCCCGAGCTCCCTGCGGCATGGCTGCCTGTGGCCAGCATTGCGTCGCCCAGCAAGCGACTCCGCGGATATTCTCTTTGCTTCCATTGAGACTTCCTTGCTGTCTCATTACTGACCCCTCCTCCCCAGTCTCCGGCTAAGACAGAGACAGAGGGCTGGGCTGTCACCTGGACACCAAGAACTTCCGAGGGGAATTACGTGTCTCAATTCTGAAGCATTCTGAGCTGCCTCACAATCAAACAGGACAGGCCACCTCAGAGTGTTCGCTCAGAGCCATCCTGTCGCAGACCCCGGGACAAACACCGGCCCTGGGAGCCCCACCCTCCCCTGCAGGCAAGCCTCCCGGAAGAAGCTATGTCCCCACAACGCTCCAAGCCTGGAGATATGCCCTGACCCAGGCTGCAGTGGGCCTGGTGGGCCCTCGATGCCCCTGC
Source organism: Carlito syrichta (assembly GCF_000164805.1). Lineage (NCBI taxonomy): Eukaryota > Metazoa > Chordata > Mammalia > Primates > Tarsiidae > Carlito > Carlito syrichta. The sequence continues at coordinate 116,297 of NW_007064640.1, forward strand.
AGTGCCAGGCGCTCCATCCTGGTCGAGAGGGCCTGGGCATTGGCGGGGAGCGTTCCAGGGCTCAGGGCCCAGGGCTTTTCTAACTACCAGAGGGAGGCTTCCATCGTTTTGTTTTCACTTGATTTTTTGAATTAGCATCTCACTCTGTCGCCCAGGCTAGAGTGCAGTGGCAGGACCACAGCTCACCATGGCCTCTACCTCCTGGGCTCAGGTATTCCTTCTGCCTCAGTCTTCTGAGTAGCTGGAACTATAGGTGTGCATCACCACAACTTATTTATTTTTTATTTTTTATAGAAATGGGGTCTCACTAGGTTGTCCAGGCTGGTCTCGAACTCCTCAAGCAATCCTCCTGCCTCGCCCTCCCAAAGTGCTGGGATGACAGGCATGAGCCACTGCACCTGGCCTGATGTTTCCATTTTTTTTTTTTTTTTTTTCAGTTGGAGTCTCACTCTGTCGCCCAAACTGGAGTGCAGTGGCTGCTCCCGGCCACTGCAGCCTCAACCCGCTGGGCTCCGGCAATCCTTCCGCCTCAGCCTTCCGAGTAGCTGGAACTACAGGCGCGCGTACCACACCCGGCTAATTTTTTGATTTATTGTAGAGATGAGGTCTCGCCAAGTTGCCCAGGTGGGTCTCGAACCCGCGGGCTCAGGCAATCTAACACCTCAGCCTCCCAAGGCGCGGGATGACAGCTGAGCCACCGAGCCCGGCTAATGTTTCCATTTTTTAATGACTGACTCACTGCCCCACTGCAGGCCAACTGGGTGTCAGCCCTGAGTCCTGCTACAGCTCTCGTGACAAACAACACGGCCACCCAGAAGCGGTGAAGACACTGCCTGAAGTCACACACGGGGAAGAAGCGGAGCCAGGTCTGTTGGACCCCATGTTCCCTGGGTTCTCCGGGCTCTGGTCACTTATGCCCCTGGTGTCATACGTCGGACAGCAGCGCCCAAGACACGGCCTCTCCCCACTGACACCCAGTGAGTCAGGCGACAAGAACCCGGTCCACCTCGACCTCCAACCTACGTGACAGACATATTTTTATTTTTTATTTTTTTTTGAGTTGGAGTCTCACTCTGTCACCCAGACTGGAGTGCAGTGGCCGCTCCCAGCCACTGCAGCCTCGACCTGCTGGGCTCCGGCGATCCTTCCGCCTCAGCCTTCCACATAGCTGGAACTACAGGCACGCGCTACCACACCCGGCTAGTTTTTGATTATTGTAGAGATGAGGTCTCACCAAGTTGCCCAGGCGGGTCTCAAACTCGCGGGCTCAGGCAATCCACTCACCTCAGCCTCCCAAAGTGCTGGGATTATAGGCTAAGCCACCGAGCCCGGCTACAGACATATTTTTAAAAGCCGGCCCGAGTGCTGTGGCTCATTCCTGTAATCCCAGCACTTCGGAAGACCGAGGTGGGAGGATCGCTTGAGGCCAGGAGTTCAAGACCAGCCCAGGCAACAGAGCGAGACCTCATCTCTACAAATAAATTAATTAAAAGTTGGCAGGGTGCGGTGGCAGATAGGGGCCAGCTACTAAGGAGACTGAGGAAGAAAGATTGCCTGACTCTAGGAAGCTGATGCTACAGTGAGCCATGATCACGCCACTGCACTCCAGCCTGAACGATGGAGAGAGACTTCGACTCAAAAAACAACAATAAAACACACCAAAAAACCCCAGCAAGCTTCATCTCGAGGAAGTCAGAACAGGTTCCACTCACGAGTCAGCCTGCACATCCGAGGACACCGCCAGCCCTCACAGGACGCGTCCAAAGCGTTCTCGGGGACCAGGAAGGAGAGAACGCAGGATCCCAAACTCAACCAAGTGCAGGACCCGCAGCTCTCCAGAAAAGTCCCACTGGCATGGGACGCGCCCGGTTGCCTGTGGGCGGCTCGAGTTCTGGGGTGAAGCCCTCCGGACTTTCTGAACACCCGGGTCACAGAACACCCACCTCAGCGACTGCACACCATGTCGCTCCGACTTCACGAAGAAGGGGACCTTCCCGTTCCTGGTGACGTCCACCAGCCCTCCCTGGTCGTCAATGACTCCGTAGTGGATGGCGGCCCGGCAGATGCTGGACGCCTGGCGGGCGGGGAGGGCGAGACTGTGAGCGCCTTCCCAACCCATCTCTGCCTCGGTCTCTGCCTGAGCACCCACATGTTTGTCATGAACCCACCGAGCGCCAAGGGGGCCGGCCAAACTTGCCCACCCCAACCCTCCACAACCGTGTCTTTGCTCCTGGGGTTGCTTATCTTTAAAACACAAGATGCTTTACGAGCTCAGAACAGTGACCACAGCCCTTTCTGCCCATGGAGTCGAGGTGTGATCCCTCGGCCTAAGACGCGGACTGGCCTCCAGGAGGGCCAGTCTCCAGAGCGTCCTTCACAAGCTTGCGAGCCCATCGTAAACCTGGGTTCAGATCAGTCCCAGGAACCGAATGCCGGGTTTGACTAAGGAGTGGAAGGAGAGTCTTCTCCTGGGAGAGCCAGCGAGACTCCACACGAGCCGTTTAGAGAAACACGGGTACACTCACGCTTTCGTAGAACAGAGTCCCAAAGATCCTGGCCTCCTTGCTGCTGAGGCAGCCTGCTGGGCACTGGTACCTGATGGCCAGGAAGAGAGTGATGCGTGTGGATCAGACTTCACAACAGTTTTACCATTCTTTTCTTCAATAGCTCTACTGTTATACATAGAGGCTGGGCACGGAGTAATCCCAGCACGTTGGGAGGCTGCGGCCGGAGGATCGCTTGAGGATAGGAGTTCGAGACCAGCCTGGGCAACACAGTGAGACCTTATCTCTACAAAAAAGATCCAAAAACGTTAGCCGGGTGTGGTAGCGCACTCCTGTTGTCCCAGCTACTCAGGAGGCTGAAGTGGAAGAAGGGTCGCCTGAGCCCAGGAGATCAAGGAGGTCACGGCCACTGCCCTCTAGCCTGGGCAACAGAGCAAGAATCTGTCTCTTAAAAAAAAGAGTATACACATTTTAAGTATGACATTCACTCAAAAGATAGTGTTGGCTGGGCATGGTGGCTCAGCCTGTAATCCCAGCACTTTGGGAGGCCGAGGCAAGAGGATTGTCTGAGCCCGGGGGGTTCAAGACTAGCCTGGGCAAGTTGGTGAGACCTCGTTTCTACAACAAATTACAAAAACTAGCTGGGCATGGTGGCGTGTATCTGTAGTTCCAGCAACTTGGAAGGCTGAGGTGAATGGATCCCCTGAGCCCAGCAGGTTGAGGCTGCGGTGACTGTGAGCCTGCCACTGCACTCCAGCCTGTACCACAGAGTGAGATGACAACTCAAAAAAAAAAAAAAAAAGATAGTGTTAATCAAATGAATGCTAGTGTCACCGTGCAATAGGCATATCAGTCAAAGAAAATGGCAGCACAGCTGAGTGAACATCATACTCCACATCGCTACGTTATCCAATTCAACTTCAAAAAGTAACACATAGATAACATTGCTTAAAATGTGTATACCTATTTTGGCATATGTGTATCTCCCAGTGCTATAATCCCAGTACTTTGGGAGGCCAAGGCAGGAGAATCACTGGAGTCCAGGAGCTTGAGGCTGTAGTGAGCCATGATTGTGCCATTACACTTCAGCCTGGGCAACAGAGTAAGACCCCGACTCAAAAAAAAGACTGGCTATGAAGACACATGAATACTTGGACAATTTATAGAAGAAAAGACACCCCCAAAGATCCTCAAACCCCATTTGTCAAAAAAGTACAAACTAAAAGGAGATGCCACTTTCTAGGTATCAGATTGCAGGAATCTTTCCATAGGGTAAAGCTGTGGTGTTCGTATGAGCCGCGCTGACTTTTACGAGGGCCTTGGCCTCTCACACCCCCGAACCTTCAGCGTCCTCGTAACCCTGTGTCCCAAGCAAAAGGTGCTGAGGCCATGGCCATACGTGTGCCCGCATGACAGAGTATGACACAGCCCCTGAACATGAGTATTGATGGACTTTGCAAAACACTCAGCGAAGACGCAAATGCGACGTTCACCTCATCCACCTCATCCACACATAGAGAAGAGCCTGGGCGGAAACGCCACTCGTTGCTGTCGGTGCCGATGAGATTCTGGAACACTTTTCTTTGTCCTTTTTTGTGGCTGTGATGCTCCCCTGAATAAGTCACAATGGACGAGGACACCTTTACAGGTCAGAAAATAAAAACCCATGACTATCACCTTCGTGAAAGCACCACATAGAGAAAACCGGCCTGCCAGCTGCGGGGTGGCCTTCCAGCGAGGCCGAGCCTGCTCGGGCGTGCGGGCCGGGGCCAAGCTCCATTCCTCGTGCAGAGGCCCCTACTAGCCTTTGTTTGGACAGACCTCGCCCTCTCCCTGCGCGGGAAGTGCGGCCACCTGGCTCTGGGACAGTCTTGTGCTGTCCCACGGAGAACGTTCTGTGTTCATCTTTTTCCCATTGAGTCCTCAGATGTGACACTCCCACGATGAACTCACATCACCGTGAAAGGAACGCTCAGGCTCTCCAGGGACCCCAGACTCGCCACGGCGCGCAGTGGGTGCCCCTTCTGGGTGCTGCCTGCCCTCTGCCTGGTGCAGATGTCACCCTAAGGCTGCGCGCGAGGACACATGGGTTTTCAGCATGGTTCCTCTGCCATCGGTCTTACTACATCTGCCTCATCTCACCAACACCTTGATTGGTGTTACTTTTATTTTTGAGCTGGGTTCTTGCTCTGTTGCCCAGGCCGGAGTGCTGTGGTACGATCACTGCAGCCTCGACTTCCTGGGCTGAGGCAATCCTTCTGCCTCAGCCTCCCGAGTAGCTGGGACCACCATCACAAGTGTGCCACCACACCTGGCTAATTTTTTGACTTTTTGGAGAGGTGAGGTCTCCCCAAGTTGTTCAGGCTGGTCTCGAACTCCTGGACCTAAATGATCCTCCCACCTCGGCCCCCGAAAGTGCTGGGATGAGAGGTGCGAGGCCCCATGCCCGGCCTCAGGGGTTTTACTTCGGCAGCATTTGCCGACCTGCTCCAGATCAGCTGCCTCCTGGTTCCCATGTCCACCTCCAAAGCCCCTACTGAGGTCAGGGTGAAGCGTCCTCCTGGCAAACCCAATTCCAAACCCTGCGATGTACAACGAGAGCTTCCACCTTCTCGTTCTAACACGTGCTTTAAATAACTCGGTTCAGCCTTGGATGAACGGATGCCAGAATCCACAGCAAGGCGAGCGGGGTCTCCTCTCCAATGACATGGTTTTCCTACCACGACTCCGAGGTCCTGCCCACAGCTGTGGCCCCTGTGGGCCTTTGACTGCCAGCAAGCTCAATCGGTGGCTGCACTGCCAAAGCCAGACACAGTCTTCTTGGTAGGCGGTCCTCTGCATCTGAGTGGACGGTGCGAGTTGACACTGGCAGCCAGACGGGCTCATTCTGCCGCTGACCGGGGGTCCCACGGCCCGTGCCACCCTGGGGCCCATTGGGAAGCAGCCCTTCGGGCCCCGCAGCCACACCGTGGGCCCTGCCGACGGCCAGGACCCCTGCCCAGCCCTGCCCCTCCACTTGCCACCGCGGCTCAGGACACCAGGCTGCCCAGTCATCCCCTCAACACAGACAGGAGGACGAAGCCCCAGTCTGGGCAAAAACATCCATCAAGGTCTGGGTGTTGACAGCACATCAGCCATGTGCCCGCTGAGTATTTCCACAGCTTAGGAAGTCCTTTTTTTTTTGAGTCAGGATCTCACTCAGTCACCCAGGCTGGAGTGTAGTGACATGATCACAGGTCACCACAGCCTCAACCTCCTGGGTTCAAGCGATCCTCCCATCTCAGCTTCCTGAGTAGCTGGGGCTCTGGGCGCATGCCATCTCACCCGGCTAATTTTAAAATGTTTTGTAGAGATGAGGTCTCTCCAAGTTGCTCAGGCTGTTCTCGAACTTCTGGGCTCAAGCAATCCACGCACCTCAGCCTCCCAAAGTGCTGAAATGGCAGGCATGAGCTGGCCCTGGGAATTCCTTTTCTAACCAATAACCCAGAGCATCTGTAATTCGGGCACCTGCTGGAAAGTTCAGCCTTGACTGTAAACAGCTGACATGGGGGGGGCAGACTGACAGGGAGACTCCCTTGGGGACAGGCTGGTCATGGATTCTGTACAGCTCGTCTCATCCAAAAGCCCCTGGCTGCTCTCTGAAAAACTCGGTCTAAATCACATTTCCAGCAAGGGTAACCCAGCATCCCAGCTGGCCTTGGACCGAGGGCTTTCCCAGGACTTTGGTGTTAAAGCCAGGCAGAGTCTTGGGCAGGCTGGGACCAGTCAGATACCAATTCCCAGCCTCCGGAACCAGGAGCTCACAATCTGTTTCACCATGAAGAGCGAACTTTCGACCCAGGTGAAGGCACTTCTTTGTGAGATGGCTGTTGTCACCAACAGAGATCATCCTCCTGGCTTTTTTGTTTGTTTGTTTTTTGAGTTGGAGTCTCACTCGGTTGCCCCAGACTGGAGTGCAGTGGCCGCTTCTGGCCACCGCAGCCTTGACCTGCTGGGCTCCGGCGATCCTTCCGCCTCAGCCTTCCGAGTAGCCGGAATTACAGGCATGCGCTACCACGCCTGGCTGGTTTTTTGATTTATTGTAGAGATGATGTCTCGCTGCCCAGGCGGGTCTCGAACCTGCGGGCTCAGGCAATCCACTCACCTCAGCTTCCCAAAGGTGCGGGATTACAGGCTGAGCCACCGAGCTGCACCCCTGAGCACCGAGCTGCACCGGCTGATCCCCCTGGTTTTTAGAGTCCAAGTCCAATCCCATTCTGCCCAGCCCCCACCTGCAGCCCGGATGTGGCTTCTTTTAGCCAAGCAAACCTCCTCTCGGCCCTGACCCCTGATCTCAGGTGCCACATGGTGAATTCTCCCAGGCCCCAGTGTAGTGTTTCTCCAATGGACTCGGGCAGACTCTTGGGCTCTCACGACCTCCCCGGCTAGGGTGAGGCAGAGTCTGTGCTAAGCAGACTCCTCACAGATTCTGCCGGGCCCTCAGGTTCAAGAACATTCGCCCCAGTCTGGGGCTCCCACACTGGCTGCATATTAGAATTCCTGAGAGGGGCCTTGGAAACACCCGTTAAAAAATCCAAACCACACACAACACGTCTGCCCATCTCAGACCAAGCCAATCGGTGTCAGAGAGCTCTGAAATGAGGACTTTTTTTTTTCTAAAGAGACAAGTCTTACTGTGTCGCCCAGGTTGAAGGGCAGTGGTGCAATCATAGCTCACTGCAGCCTCGAACTCCTGGGCTTAAGAGATCCTCTCACCTCAGACTCCCGAGAAGCTGGGACTACATACAGGCTTGTGCCACCACGCCCAGAGCATTTTTAAATTTTTTGTAGAGTTGGGATCTTACTATGTTGCCCAGGCTGGTCTCGAACTCCTGAGCAATGTGATCCTCCTGCCTTGGCCTCACACCATGAAACATCCCACGGTGCGTGGGACGATAGCCATGATAAAGGATGATCCAGCCCCAAATGGCGCTAGTGCCGAAGCTGAGGAACCCTGGTCTAGGTGACAAAAATGGGCCCTCTCGGCGCCAAGCTCTTCCTAAGTGGTGGCAGCCGCAGGGAACGCTGGGACACCGTGGTCACCCTAACGTATGACTTGGAGCAAACTGAGTTTGCTTCCGGCCCAGCCTGGCACCCTTCTGTGCGAAAATAGGGCGTGCATTTTCCCATGTTACCCAGCCTGGCCATCCGCGGACAGATCATGAGGCAACCTATCACCCATGGCAGGTGCTCAGAGACTGCACGCGGTGGCGGGAAGGGGACCCCCGACCTCACCTGTTGCACGTGGATCCTCTACACCTGTCCTTCATTTTGGTGTCACATCTCACAGCTTGGGCTAGGAGAGAAACGCAGAAACACACGTCACAGCTAGAAAGCGGGAGGGTGAGACGATCCCTCATTCCACTTGCGGGGACATTCTGGAACATTCAGGCATCCATGCCACAAGAGTAAGTCCGTGTGGCCGCAGGCGTCCGTCAGGAGACTCAGACCCCAGGTCCCCCAGCAGTGGTGTGACCTTGGATGGGCGGCTCCCCCTCGGAGGGTCTATCTCCCCACACGGGGCAGGCACAACACCACCTCCAAGTGCTTCCCTGATCATCACATGAGAACGAGAAGCTGGCCTCCGCGGAGGCTGGCACACACTACCTACCAGGGCCCCACGGGGCTCTGGAGGCCGGGACTCGGGGGAGGCGGGGAGGACACCTTCCCCGAGCCCGTGGGGCAGGAGACCCAGCCATGGTTACCCCAGGTGTCATGCCCACAGCCAAGCTTTCCTGTTTTGTGTATTTTATAGGGACATGTGAGAGCCTGGGAGTTCTGTTATAGTTTGTGAAAGGACATATGTGATAATCGTATGTTATTTTGTTGTTGTTGCTATTTTTAGGTTGGAGTCGCACTCTGCCACCCAGGCTGGAGTGCAGTGGCACGCTCAAGGCCACCGCAGCCTCGACCTGCTGGGCTCAGGCCGTCCTCCTGCCTCAGCTTTCCAAGTCGCTGGAACTACAGGCACGTGCCACCACGACCAGCTAATGTTTTTGATTTCTTGTAGAGATGAGGTCTCGCCACGCTCTGGGGCTGGTCTCAAACACGTGAGCTCAGGCAATGCAAACCTCTCACCTCAGCCTCCCAAGGTGCTGGGATGACAGGCATGAGCCACTGCACCCAGCTGATGGTATGTTATTAAAAGAAACAATGGCACCATTTTGAATGTCTGGACAGACAAGGGCATCCACGTATTTCCTGGTTAAGAGAGCTACAGAGTGAAGCTGGGCATGGTGGCTCCCACCTGTCAACCTGGCACTTTGGGAGGCCGAGGCAGGAGGATTGCTTGAGCCCAGGAGTTCAAGAACAGCCTGGGCAACATAGCAAGATCTCCTCTCTCTATAAAAAAAAAACAACCCCAAAATTAGCTGGGTGGCTCCTCTCTATAAAAAAAACAACCCCCAAATTAGCCGGGTAGTGGCGCACACCTATAGTCCTCCCAGCTGCTTGGGAGGCTGAGGTGAGAGGACTGCTTGAGCCCTGGAGGTTGAGGCTACGCTCTGATGGCACCGCAGCACTCCAGCCTGGGCAACAGAGTGAGACCTCGACTCAAAAAAAGAAAGCTACAGAATGATTAAACATGGGGGCGGGGCGGGGAGGACAGAAAGACGGATTGGGCTGATGGTGTTTAATGCTCAGGAGAATCAGAGAGAGACCCAGGACAGTCCACTGGGCGAGGCCATGGCCGTGAGTAAAAGTCCCCCACAGCCCCAACCCTCAGCAAAGGCAGCTGCGTGCAATATAGGGGTGCTGGACGGGAGCCGAGCACCACCCTGGGCAGGTGATGACAGAAGAAGGAGAGCTTTGGGGCTGAGGTGCCCGGGGGGCCAGGGTCGGGGGTGCGCATGGGGACGTTCGCTATTTGGGGATTCCCAGAAGTCCTGGGGGGAAAGTGTCCTGGAGGGCTGCTGGCGACAACCTTGTGACGATCTCAAAGCACAGGGAGACCTCGGTGGACACCACGTGACCCGCACAGCAGCCCTGGCGTGGGTGCCAGGGCCCCGCTTTACAGACGAGCAAACTGAGTCTCAGAGCCGAGCAATGAGCCGAGTCCCCAAGTCGGGACCTGGCGAAGAACCCGCCTTCTCCCTCAAGGGACCAGGCCTTCAGGGGAACCCAGTTTCAGCCTAGGTCCCCTTTGAGAGGACAGGGGAAGGCCTCGCCTTCAAATATCTGCCCGGGAGAGCCAACGCCACCCAGGCACACTCCTGCAAGGCTGCCTCAGAGATGACTTAGAAAGGCCGCTTCCACAAGTTGCCTTAGGCTTGCGCTCTGGAAGCCCTGCCTCCCCGAGGCCCCATGTTTGCCTACGAGACCCATCAGCCCGCCAGCCCCACTCACTCATGTAGCTGACCGCCTCGGCTTTCTTGGGCCTGGTGGGTCTGGTCACCCTGGGTTGGACCCGGACGTGATTTTCTTCAGGAACAGGGGCCGTTTCCACCTCGTTCATCTCGTCCGTTTCGGGTTTGTGATGGGACGTCTCTTCTTAACAGTGGCGGGGGAGAAAAGCATTACACACTGGGAGTCAACAAAGACGCACTTGGGGGGAAAAAAGCCATTGAAACACTAAACTTGTTTGAGCTTTGGTTTTACAAAGAATCGTTTCAGGAGCCAAGAGGCAGCTCTGCGGCAGGCCGGCCCCGGCCAGGTGGAATGCCACCTGCCAGAGGAGGCGGGGACAGTCCTGCCCCCGTGTTTACCTTGGACCCCGGAGCGGCCGGCCTGCCAGAGGTCACCAGGCCCGGCGCCCAGCCTGGTGCCACATGGCCTCTCATCCTCTCCTGCTCCCGCTCCGGCTATCTCCCCCATCCCCGGGTTTTCCCTGGGGCGGGTCGTGTTCCTCACACGCCCGTCGTGGGACACAAAGTCCATCGTCAATGCTCCTGGACTCCAACTGCACGTCACAACAGCACCTTTGGGCCTCTGCTCTCCCGCCGCCAGCCACGGCCGCTGTGCAGTTCAGTTTATTTTTCTGCATGGAGTTTTGCTGCCCAGTGACGTTGCCCGTGATGGAAGCGACTCAAAGAGACCCAGCTCCCGGTTAGAGAAAACATGGAGGTGGTGCCTGGAGCGGGGCAGGGAGGCCCTGGACCACCCCGCCCACCTTGCCCTGCTAGGCCCTGCACCCTGTCCCTAGCCGATCCCTCTGGGCTGTGAAAATCAGATCAGCGCACGGTGTGATGCCCATGCTTTACCTGGACCTGACCTTGGGCTTTTGGCTGCCAGGGTTTTGCAAGTCTCTTTAACTCATCGACTCTGTTTCTCCAGAAGTGTGGATAACAGAACACATGCAGATGAGGGATCTCTGGGTGTTAATTGGTGAATTCTCAAAATAATCCCATTATATTTTTTTCTTCCCAAAATATGTTGTGAATTACATTAAATAACCTTAGGACCTATTCAAGTCATTGATCGCATGTAACATGGAATTATTCAACATAATAAAAGAGTCAGGAGATTTTTTTCAAATGCAGTTCACAGGGTCCCAATCTTTTCCCCACCCAAGGACATTGGTCATTCTTATTTCTCCAATCATGACCATGACCCTCATGCTTACGGTATTTTAATGAATACTCAAATTGTATTTTTGGGTTTCTTGAGTCAAGGTCTCACTCTGTTGTCCAGGGCAGTGGCACAATCACGGCTCACTGCAGCCTTGATCTCCTGGACTCCGGTGATCCTTCCTCCTCAGCCTCCCAAGTAGCTGGGACTACAGGTATATGCCACCATGCCCAGCTAATTGGTTTTTTTTTTTACTTTTTTGAGTTGGAGTCTCACTCTGTTGCCCAGACTGGAGCGCAGTGGCCGCTCCCGGCCACCGCAGCCTCGACCTGCATGG
>NW_007064640.1:127963-133795 GCF_000164805.1 Carlito syrichta
CAGCCTTCCAAGTAGCCAGAATTACAGGCATGCGCTACCACGCCCAGCTGATTTTTTGATTTATTGTAGAGATGAGGTCTTGCTGCCCAGGCGGGTCTCGAACCTGTGGGCTCAGGCAATCCACTCACCTCAGCCTCCCAAAGGTGCGGGATTACAGTCTGAGCCACCGAGCCCGGCAAGCTAATTGTTTTAAAATTATTGTTTGTAGAGACAAGTTCTTGCTATATTGCCCAGGCTGGTCTTGAACTTCTGGACCCAAGCGATCCTCTTGCCTTGGCCTCCCAAAGTGCTGGGATTATAGGTGTGAGCTGCTGCGCCCGGCCTACAAATTGTTCTTAATAAACATCCCGAAAGGCAACTATATGCTGCTCACCAGAATCTGCAATCACACCACCAAGACACCAAATTGCAAACTGCAACCAGAACTAAGACACGGACGGCTATTTTCTTTGGTCTAAGTGGCCTTGTCAAAGCTGGACTGGCACGCACCTCGGCCAGGGAACCCCATCACCTTTATTTACGGCCAGCATATCCTATGCCCCACAGGTGTCTCTGGACCAGAGGTGGAAACCCCACCCTCCAAGCTCCTCAGGCGGAAAAGGCAACAGATGTGTCTGGGGGAGAACCATTTCGAGAAGTAACAGAGCAGGCCTCCTCGTGGCTTTAAAATCCAAGTTTCATCAAGTGTTCACTCATCCCTAAGTCTCCTTTCCACTTTTTTTTTTTTGAGTTGGAGTCTCACTCTGTCGCCCAGACTGCAGTGCAGTGGCCGCTCCTGGCCACCGCAGCCTCGACCTGCTGGGCTCCCGCAATTGTTCCGCCTCAGCCTTCCAAGTAGCTAGAACTACAGGCACGTGCTTCCACATGCCCGGCTAATTTTTTATTTATTGTAGAGATGAGGTCTCATCAAGTTGCCCGGGTGGGTCTCGAACCCGCGGGCTCAGGCAATCCACTCACCTCGGCCTCCCAAAGTGCTGGGATTACAGGCTGAGCCACCGAGCCCGGCCCATTTCCACTTCTCAAAAGCTGTGAGCTTCCTTCACTACACGGCACCCTGTGTCCACACAACCCCAAACCCCTGCACGGGGGCAAGTGCGTGACCCTCCGATGCTTTTCCTGGGGTCGGGTGCCCTGCAGCGTTTCACTGGCCGTTTCGCCGTCCACGACCACCGCCATTTCAAGCTGGCGGTTGAAACAGGCTAGCCCTGGCCCTGGAGGAGAAAGGTGGGCTTAAGGCGGAGGATGGAAAGCAGACCTGAGCCCCAATTCCATCCTTAGACATGCTCACGGGTCACCCCTAACTGTTTCGTGGCACAGGACAGAGCTGCCCGTTCACCGCCGTCTGCCTCACCCACCAGCCGTGAATTCCCATGACCAGGGGCCAGCCTGCTTCCCACTGGTACCCGGCACACAGCAGCTGCATGGCAAAATTCGCTGAGTGAATGATCAGACCCCCAGAGAATTCTGTCGCCTGAAGAGAAAAGATACGCCCAGCAGCAGAGATGAAAGGCAGGGAAGGGAAGCCTTGGAGCAGCCCTGGCAGCAGAGGCTAGAGGTAGAACCTTCAGGAAGACACTGGCTTTTTTGCAGGGGCCGCCGAGCACGCGTCCGCCCTTCCCGTCAAAGAGGCCATTCAGGGTTGCCCTCCACTGGAGGCCAGAGCCGGCTCAGGAATCCGCCGGGTTTTCTTTCGTCGGCCTGTTGGACGTGCACGCCTCATAATCGCAGCCTTATTCAGCTGAATATAGCCCAGGAAGGCGGTCACAGGCCTGTGAGGCCTCACCGCTTAAGAAAATGGGCAGACAGTCCCTGCCCTCCAACGCACACAGGAAAAGTGGGACGGGTGCCCGGGGCCAGGCTGGGCTTGAGCACATCCTAATTAAGGTTCCCGTGCGGCCCAGCCAGGCCTGGGGAAATTCCATGCAGAGTTCACGGCAAGGCTACGCCATGCGCCGCCCAGCTCCGGCCAGGGGTCCCCACCTGGTTCTCCAATGGACAAAAAGGTTCAGCACTGTCGTCTAACTGGACACGGGCCAGAGGCTGCTGGGCCCTCCCGGCATCTTCCCGTACCAGCTCTCGTGGCCTTAGGAGGCATAACCGGCCCCATTTCACGGATTTGGAAACCGAGGCCCAGGGAGACTAAGTGACCTGCCCAAGCTCACACGGTGGGAGGCGGCAGGGCTGGGAATCCAGCCATCTTTCCCCGAAGCCCATGGGGAGGACTTTGCTCAGGGAGGGGCTGGGGGGAGAAACCCAGTTTGTTAACATTCTTAGCTCTGCTCAGTCTCCATGATAGGTCAAGGCCTGGCCAGGCGCCCTCGATACATGCGTATTAGGCAGCTTATGCAGATAAGCCGTTTTGAGGGGGACTTTCTGCATGGCTAGCTAAGAAAATCGGGATGCCCGCCAAGCCAAGTTGGGTGTTTTCCACCAAAAATAGAGAGAGAAGTCTGGGCAGCCTCACCGGGTGGGTAAGTGGCATCTGCGGCCTCTGCGTGTGGCGGTTCTTTGAACTGACTCTCCATGTATTTATTCAAGCAACACACAGGACACCCCACCACGTGTCCCTGGAGGGAGCTGGCGGTTGAAGCCGGCGATCAAGGTTCACGAGGCATTTGGGGGTCAGGAACACAGGGGCAGGTGTGCTGTCTGTCTCTGAAGTCCAGGAAGACTCCCTGGAGAAGGGGTTGGCACCAGAGCTGCCCCACGTGACGCACAACCCAGGAGATTTTGCAGACAGACCATCCGCCTCGGTGTCCGCATGGCCGCTTCTGTCCCCACGCCCCTCAGGACGGCCCTGGCCCCAGGTCGGCAGAGTCAGCCGTGAACAGTGGCCAGGGCAACAGAGGGAGCGTCTGGCTCCTAAGAGGCTCTGGGACACGAGGGTCATTCCCTCCGGCCCACCCTCCCTGCGTCCAGAGCCCGCCTGACCTGCTCGAGGCCTCTCTGGTCACCGCGAGGCTGCCAGCAGGGCCACGCGAAACCAAACCTCAACCACAGAGGCATGGCCGGCCCAGGCACGGAAAGCCTGCATCGACTGCAACAGCAGGAGACCAAGAAACGTCAGACGGCCCACCGTAAAAATGGAGAACGGGGTAGAAAGTCAAGCAGCCTTCAGCTCCGGCCCTGGCCGGGCACATGAACCCACAAGTGGGTCGCGGGGCGCGGCCAGCGGGCTGGACGGGGAGGAGAGTCAGGCAGCCTGGGGGACTGGCCCCCGCCCAGGCTTTGGGGCGAGGCACCTCCCTGCTGTCTGCTTCTAATTTCTGGCCCAAGCGTTCGCTTCAGACCAACCTGTGAACACGAGTGAGGACAAGGAGCCTGTCTGCGCTCGAGGGACGGCCGGGCAGGACGTCCCGGGCTGCCCACAGTCACCAGGCGACGGAGGAAGGGGGTTCGGAGTTGGGGAGGGGGACTCTGGCTCCACTGCCTGATGCCCCCGTTTCACGGGCGCCGTCCCGGGACCCTGACTGCGGCAGCCCTCCGCCCCCCTGCCCCCGGCTGGCACGGGCTCCTACCTTGGTAACACAGGTTGTTCCTGCAGCTGCCCCCGTAGCTGGGCGGACACTCGGAGCAGGGCTGGCCGTTCTTGTAGGGGGCTTCTCCGATCCAGTTCCCCCTGAGGACAGACCAGAGGCGCTGTGAGGAGGGGCTGCCTGGGCTCCCGGGGTCCCTGTACAGGCCAGGGAACACGCGTGCGCTGTGTCAAGCGGAAGGCAGCCATCCCGGGTCCCCCCGGGCAGAGTCCAGACTCTGGAATCCCCGTGACTCTGCACAAGGGACTGTGAGACGCCCTCCGCCTGGCTCCTGTGTCCTGTCTCACCGTCGGCTCCAGATGCCCTGAGTTGCTGTCCTCAGAGCCTCTGAACATGGCCAGGTCCTGGCGCCCAACACGTGTGCCAAGACCCCCTCTGAGTAAAGTCAGCATGTTCCAGAGACGGCTCATTTTTTTTTTCTTTGTTGAGTCCAAGTCTCACTCTGTCGCCCAGCTGGAGGGCAGTGGCCGCTCCTGGCCACCGCAGCCTGGACCTGCTGGGCTCCGGCGATCCTCCCTCCTCTGCCTCCCGAGTAGCCGGTGCTACAGGCGTGTGCCACTCTGCCTGGTTAATCTGGGGATTTTTTTTGTAGAGGCGAGGTCTCCCTATGCGGCAGAAATGGCTCACAGGTACCATGTTCCTGCCACATGTCAAGCCTGGCCTGTACACTGCACTGTGCTCCCCATGCCCCAGGAGGGAAGAGCTGGAATCCAATCCTGTTGCAGGGGAGGCACAGAGAGGTTAAGCGACTTGCCCAAGGTCCCACCACGAGTGTGTGGCAGGGCGGGGATTTGAACCCGGGGCTCAGAGCCTTGGGCACACGCTGCTCCAGGGGCCAGATTGAGGGACCTGCCATGGGCCACCGGTGCCACTGCCTGGCTGGGGGATTCCCAGAGCAGGGCAGTGGGGGCCACTTGGCAGGAGCCGGCAGTCAGGGGTGCACCCAAGGCCTTCCTGCCACGCCTGGGGTCAGCTGCATAAGTCAGAGCTTGGGTGGCCGGGACCAGTCCGATTATTCACTCTGGAAATGTCCTTCCTGGTGGCCCAGTCAACACGGAGCTTGGGGCCCGGCATCCCCCAGCTGGATGGCCAGCAGCCGACGCCGGGGCCAGACCCCAGCCTGCCAGCCGTGGGCCCCGCCTGGTCCTCTGGCTCCGAGCCCCTCATGCCCTCTGTCCAATGGGCCCAGGGCAGTGGAGCGGCTGTGTGGACGTCCTTGGGCCGTCCACGCCCGAAGATGGCTGCGGTCCAAGTGTGTGGGAAAGCCATCAGCGCCTGCGGGCCACGCTCTCTGCTGCTTTCCAGGGAGGGCAGAGTCACAGCACAGTCACACCCCACTCAGCAGGTGGCCTTATGCGGGCCTGACCCTCCTGCGGGCCCCCATGTCCAACGAGCCCCACCCAGGGGTGAGTGGCAGGGAAGGAGGCATGGCCCATGTGATGGGGGCGGGGCTGGGCTCTGCCTCCTCCGCCTGGCAGCCTTCAGGATATGCACGCCATCTTCCTCCTGCTCTCACTCAGGAGACACCCACCCGCTGACACCCTCTGGCCAGGCACCCAGACACTCAGGCTGGCTTTGGACTCCTGAGGGGCAGGGAGGGGTGGACCCTTGGGACGATTTCCCCAAACGGAGCATCCCGGCAGAGCGGGCCGAGGGTGACTCAGAGCCCATTCTCTCCCTGGGGGCGTTTGGTGGGCTTCCTCGGGCTGTGGTGGTCTCCCCATGGGCCCATCCCACCACCCCCAGCCAAGCCCCCTCTTGTATGGAGGGTTCACGTTTCCCCAGAGACCGGCCACACGGCCGCCACAGCTGGCATTTGTCGAGGGCCGGCTGGGCACCAGGCCGTGTAGACAGACCATCTCCTTCATCTGTGAACAGCCCCGACCACCCCCGTTTCACCACTCCCCAACCCACCCCACTGGGAATCTGCCCTGCCACACCCGAGCCCACCCTCTCAGCCACCGTCCCCACCCTGGTGCCTGGCATGGTGGCACAGCCAAGCGGCTCAAGTGCTCTCTAAGCGAGCGGCCTTGGATAGGCCCCTTGCTAGGAGTATCTCACAGTCGTCAGCAGGGGGAGATCCAGAGACTTGCAGCACCACGGACGACCCTCATGGGAGGCCCCGGGCCAGACACAACGGACCAGTGGGGAGGACACGGGGCTCGCTTGGGGCCCGAGGAAGCCCCGAGGCACAGGAAACAGTCTCTGTCTTGATGTGGGCGGGCGATGGCAGGTCCGCAGGGCAGACCTGTCACTGTGGGCTGAAGGCATGTGTCCCCAGATTCCTGTTGAAGCC
>NW_007064640.1:133815-144145 GCF_000164805.1 Carlito syrichta
CGCCCAGAAGGACTGCACTTGGAGCTCAGGGCCTTGCTGAGGCTAGTTAAGGTTACGTGGGTCCTGAGCCACGAGGCTTATGTCCTTGTCCCCCGCCGTCACATGAAGACACAGCAAAAGGGCGGCCGGCTGCAGGCTGGGGAGAGAGCCCCTGCCGGCACCTCCCACCTCCGGCTGCAGCTCCATCTGGGCAGGCTCCCACCTCCAGAGCTGTGAGACGCAGACGTCTGTTGTCTGAGCTGCTGGGTCTGTGCTTTCTTGTGACGGCAGTCCCAGCAGACCGACATGTAAAAAGAAGTCCGGCGTCCATTTCAGCTGAGAAGATTTCACCAGACGTAGGCTGTTCCTTTTTTAAGAAACAGCCTGGCTATGGAAAGGAAGAATTTCACTTCCAAGAGGACCTTCCTGTGTGTTGGGGAACGGGGGGGGATTTTTATTTTTCTTTTTTCAGTTGGGACCTCACTTTGTTGCCAAGCCACCATGCCCGGCTAGTTTTTAAATTTTTTTTTGTAGAGACGGTCTTGCTGTGTTGCTCAGGCTGGTCTTGAACTCCTGGGCTCAAGCAGGTCTCCCACCTCAGCCTCCCAAAGTGCTGGGATGACAGGTGTGAGCCACCACGCTCGGCCTAGTGTATGTTTTTTTGTTTTTTTGTTTTTGAGTTGGAGTCACTCTGTCGCCCAGACTGGAGTGCAGTGGCCTCTCCCGGCCACCGCAGCCTCGCCCTGCTGGGCTCTGGCGATCCTTCTGCCTCAGCCTTCCGAGTACCCGGAATTACAGGCGCGCACTACCACGCCCGGCTGATTTTTTGATTTATTGTAGAGATGAGGTCTCGCTGCCCAGGCGGGTCTCGAACCCGCAGGCTCAGGCAATTCACTCACCTCAGCCTCCCAAAGGCGCGGGATTACAGGCTGAGCCACCGAGCCTGGCTGTGTATGTTTTTTATAAGCAGAGTCAAATCAAATGATTTCTTGCTCCCTGCCTGCAACTCTGCCAGAAATTCTACCCCTTGGGCTGGTTCCTTGCTCTTGCCCGGGGCCTGTATCCCTCCCCAGGGATGATATCCCCCGGCTTGTGTCCATGTGGCCGCAGAGACAGCGCCACTGCGGGCACGCCCGATGGTGTGGGACAGCCTCTGTCTTCCTCCTGACCTTGGCAATTCCTCCTTCAGCCCACCTTTTCACGGCCACTCCTGACCCAAAACAAATACACGAGGTCACTCTCGATTCATTCAGTCGCTGAGTACACAAGCCCTGAGGCCCGCTGTGCGCAGGGCATGGGTGAGGCCGGTGGCGGCCAGCCTGCAGACCGCGGGCATGCACTGGGGGAGCGTTCTCCAAGAATCAGCACATATTTGTCCGGCGGGTGGTAGGTGACAGAAGGATGCTGGGTGACGAGGCTTCAGCTGGAGGCCTGGACATGGGCCGCCGTAGGAGGGAAGCAATGGGAAGCCAGGCTCCGTGTGGACGTGTGTGTTCTGGGGCGCTAGCTACTGCATGTTTTCAGGGAACAAGTAATGATGATAACGATAGCCGTCCCAAGGATGGCTTACGAAGGCAGTGGGAGGACTCTCGTTTCCCCTGTCTGTGATCAGTCTGGTTCTGGCCAATGACATAAGGAGGACGTGTGCCGGGGTGGGAAAGGCCTAAGGAGCCAGCTCTTGATCCTGCTCCTTCCTTCTGCTTGGGAAGACGTGATGTCGGTGCTCTGCAGCCGCCTTGGGCCCATGAGGGAAGGATGGAACAGAAGGAAGACAGAAAGAACCCTCTCCCTCGCTGCCACAGCTGAGCTACCACGCTAACCCAGACACGTCAAGCTTGAGCCTCCTTGTTATGTGGGGCAGTGGAAAGACTTCGCCGTTTAAGCCAGCTTTCGCTGAGTCCTCCATGCCGGACAAACATGTCCCAAACCCCAACACACACAGCCATGCCCGGCGGCTCTTACTTTGGAGAGTAGTTGCAGACGAGGTAGACAGCGTTCTCCCAGACTTCGCCCCAGACGGTCATCCTCTGACAGGTGTTCACGGCACAGCCGACCTTGTTAGTGGTGGCCCAGACTATCTGAAAAGATGACAGCTGTGTGTCACAGCTCGAGAGACAAGGCACATAGGGGGACTGAGTCTGGCCTGGGTACAGTGAGTGCCGCCCTGAACGGGTGTGCAGTCGGGGACTGAAGGAGAGGCACCCATCCCTGACCCCTGGGAGATGGACACGTTTCTTTGAAAGACAGACAAGCTGGGCGCGGTGGCACACGCCTGCAGTCCCAGCACTTTGGGAGGTGGAGATGAGAGGACTGCTTAAGCCCAGGGGTTCGAGACCAGCCTGGGCAACATGGTGAGACCTCGTCTCTACAACAAATCAAAACGTTAACTGGGTGTGATGGCACAGGCCTGCAGTCTCAGCTCTTGGGAGGCTGAGGCAGGAGGATCACTTGAGTCCAGGAGGTCGAGGCTGTGGTGGCTGTGATTATGCCACTGCACTCCAGCCTGGGTGACAGAGTGAGACCTCGACTTAAAATAAATAAATAAACAAAATAAATAATAAAAGAGAATAAAAGACAAACAAAACACACACCATGAAAATGTCCTAGCCACTTTTGGGATATACCACATAGTTGGGATATATCAGGAAGCAAAACAAAGATCCTTGCTCGTTCCTAACACGTTTTTCTTCATGGATCGCCTAATTTCAATACCACATTTTGATACACAAAATAAAATTTAAAAATAATTAACCAGCCAGGCGCGGGAGCTCACACCTGCAATCCCAGCACTTTGGGAGGCCGAGGTGAGAGGACTGCCTGAGCCCACGGGTTCGACAGCCTGGGCAACAAGGTGAGATCGCATCTCTACAATAAATCAAAAAATTAGCCGGGCGTGGCAGCACACGCCTGTAGTTTCGGCTACTCGGAAGGCTGAGGCGGAAGGACTGCGGGAGCCCAGCAGGTCGAAGCTGCGCTGGTTGCGAGGGCGCCTCTGCACTCCGGCCTGGGCGAAAGAGTGAGACTCCAACTCAAAAAAAGCAAAAAGAAAAATCAACCGTAAAAAAAGAAAAGAAAATGTCCCAGCAAGGTGCAATGGCCATGGAAGTTTCCGGTGCTGTCTCGGCTTCTGACCTCGTTGAGACCCAGTAAACATCACCTTGTTCCACCAGCTGCATTCTAAGCACGGATTGGGGGGGGGATCAGGGCAAAAACAGCACGGGGGTCTTACGGGTTGGGCAAGAGCCCCGAAGGCGGGGGGTGGGGAGGGAATGCCGCGGCTTGGGGAGCAGGGCTGGGTCGGGCCGGCCGTGTTACCTGTGTGTAGTGGGTGCACATGGTCCCCGTGCACCGCTCGGGACACCAGGGGTTGCACTCGTGCGGGTAGGGGTAAGTGTAGTCCTTCACCTCGTCGTACCAGGTCTGCACGTGGGAGCTGGGGGAGCGGTACCTGCCGGGCAGAGTCAGAGTCAGCAGGTCACGTCTCGGCCCCGCAAGCCCCGACAGAGACCGCCGCGGCCACACGGTGGGCCAGAGGGGGCGCCTCAGGGGGAGGTCCCCCACTTCCCCCCGGCCCCCGGTCAAGGCGCTCACAGCCAGGACCGTGCCGGGGGCTCCTGCAGGCTCCCGGGTGGCCCCAACACCACCTGCGTGCACGGGAAGTCCTACGTGGCTCTCGACGCGTCCTTTGTGTGTGTACTTCCATATACATTGGGGGACTGACAGGCCACCCGGGAACCCCATCTTTTGCAGACATCATCATCCAAGGCGAAACTTAAGGCGTGAGTACATTTAAAGTCAACATAGCCAGGGCACGGTGGCACACACCTGTAATCTCAGCACTTTGGGAGGCTGAGGTGGGAGGATCGCTTGAAGCCAGGAGTTCGAGACGAGCCTGGGCAACATAGCGAGACGTGGCACACACCTGTAATCTCAGCACTTTGGGAGGCTGAAGTGGGAGGATCGCTTGAAGCCAGGGGTTCGAGATGAGCCTGGGCAACATAGCGAGACCTCATCTCTACCAAAAAAAAAAAAATAATAGCCAGGTGTAGTCCCAGCTACTTAGGAAGCTGAGGCAGGAGGATCACTTGAGCCCAAGAGGTTGAGGCTGCAGCGAGCCATGATCGTGCCACTGCCCTCCAGCCTGGGGGACAGAGTGGGGTGCTGATTCAAAAATCAAAATAAAGTCTATGTAGAGAAAAATGTGAGGTACACGGGAAGAGGGAGGCAGAGAGGACACTCACGAGGCAGGGCAGGGCCTGAAAGGTGGGATAGATCAGCTCTGGGGGACAGGGCAGAAGGTCCCTGTCACCCCAAGAGCAGCCTCCAGCCTCACGCTTTTTTCTCGTCACGCTTGACTCTGTCAGCTGCCGGGGGGCTGAGGACCCAGACACAGAGCAGAAAGCTCGCGCGAGAGAAACCCCTGGGTGTACCGAGCTTTCGGTCTGGGCCACGTCCAAAAAACTTCTTTAGGGTTTACCAGATAGAGCCGCTCTCCTGCCCACCCCCACGAGGAGGTCCAGCCGGACATCCTCCATCCTCCCGGGAAGTCAACGCCTCACGGTCACTGCCCTCACTTCAGCCCGGGTGCCAAGTTGGCCCCACTGTTTTTTTCCCCCCACCCTCCTTTCCTTCTTTCTTTCTGGGTTTGTCTTTGGCTTTGGGGGCACGACCATAGCTTGCCACACTTCCACCTCCGGGGCTCAGGCAATCCTTCCACCTCAGCCTCCCGAGCAGCGGGGACTACAGGTATGCTTGGTTAATTTTTAAAATTTTTTTGTGGAGATAGGAGTCTCACTATGTTGCCCAGGCTGGTCTTGAACTCCAGACCTCAAGCGACCCTCCTGTCTCGGTCTCCCAAATTGCTGGGATTACAGACATGAGTCACCATGCCTGGCCTGTTTTTTTTTTTTCAACCAGGAAAGAAAATAAACTGGACAGAAACCCATGGTCACACCATCACCAGCAAGTGTAAACAGAGTGGTTTCAACGCTAGAAAAGGCCAGCAGGGGCCATGACCACTTGCAAGAGCAATGTGGCCACCAGGCGGTTAGCGGTCTTGTAACAATCACCAGAGCGTAGGCAGTGGACCCAGAGCAAGGGGCAGCGGCCTCTCTCCCCGGGGCCACTTGGGGAGAGTCACGCACACAGTGGGTCTGCGGAGTAGAAGGAAACCCATCAGCCTGTGTCCCAGCAGACACGAGGTCACATGGGCTGCTGGAGCTGGAGCGCTTCCCGCAAGCAAGCTGGCAAAATTCCCCCGGTGGGAGCAGAACCTCGCAACCCTCTGCCCTGTCAGTCCCATGGCCAGGAGTGACCCTCACGAAGCCATCATGGCAGACAAGGCAGAAAACACAACACACAGCCAGGCCGCCAGAGAGAGGTGACCGGACCAGTCTGTCCTGGACGGGCCCTGAGACAGCCTCACGGAACCCTCCTCATGACGACTGAACCGCAGAACATTTTCTGATACTGTGTGGGAAAGAAGAAAAAAAAGATGCCCAAGCTGACCGGGCCACAGTTACAACCACATCAGAATACGTGGGCACGTGGCCAAGTACCACAAGGGAGACCAGAAAAATGAAAAAGGCTGCCTCAGGCTGGTGGAATTCTAGGCCTCCCCCCCTTAGATATTTTCCTTGAATGTTATCATAAGACTGTTTTTAGAAAAAGCAATGTTCACCGAAAAAAAAAAAATCCCGGTGGGGATTTGCCTCCTTCCACTGGGAAGCCCACCCGGGTTTGTCCTGAAAACACACAGATCCAAGGGAAGGAATCTCCCGGCATGAGGGAAGCGAGACCTGGCCCGTTTGAGAGGATATTTAGAGGCCAGCCTGTTTTCGATAAATAGGGCAAAAGGACGCAGATTCTTGGCCCTGGACAAGGCTGAGAATTCGGGACTCGGGGAGGACAGGCTCGTCGGCCGGTCATTGTTTCTGAATTGGTCGTCCGTGGCCGTCCTCCGCTTTCCTCGGGGAGACCGGCCCTCTGGGTGCACAGACACGAATGCCCAGGCTGACCTTGGGAAGGCCAGTGGGCTGCACGCATTAGACACCTGCCAAGCCCTCCTGTGGGGGAGGGGACAAAAGCAGCCCAGGCCAGAAGCAGGTCCGGGAGCAGCAGAGCCACGCCCCCCCCCAGGCTGGGCCCTCAAGAGCAACGAAGCCCAAAGGAAATGGCCCACCAAAGCAAGCAGCTCACCCCAGACCTCCCGGCCAGCAGCACCTGGGGCCCAAGAGCCTTTCTGCGAGGATGGGCGGGACCTCAGTAGACCCCGGTAGTATCCGGTCCAGTCTTCGGCGTCTGGGGTCTGCCAGGCAGGCTCCCAGTCGTCCTGCCAATGACTAAGGAGTGTTCCTGGGCACCGTGCCTCAGTTTCCCCACGTGTTGTTGATGGATGGGTGGTGTCTGTCTCTGTCTCTCTGTCTCTTTTTCTGTCTCTGTCTCTATCTCTGCCTCTCTGTCTCTATCTGTTTCCCTCTGTCTCTGTCTTTCTCTGTCTCTCTGTCTCTGTCTCTCTGTCTCTTTTTCTGTCTCTGTCTCTATCTCTGCCTCTCTGTCTCTATCTGTTTCCCTCTGTCTCTGTCTTTCTCTGTCTCTCTCTCTGTCTCTGTCTCTCTGTCTCTTTTTCTGTCTCTGACTCTATCTCTGCCTGTCTCTGTCCTGTCTGTTTCTGTCTCTGTCTTTCTCTCTGTGTGTGTCTGTCTCTGTCTGTCTGTCTGTCTGTCTCTGTCTCTGTCTCTGTCTCTCTCTCTCTCTCTCTCTCTCTCTCTCTCGGCTTGGCATGGTGCCAGCGCACAAGGTGGGGGGGCACGGCTGCTGGAGAGTGCATGTGGCTCTTACCTGCCCCAGTGGACAGCCAGGTTCTGGCCGAGGGACACCAGCAGCCCAGTGGGCCCATGCTCCCAGATGCACTCGTGGGCCCAGGCTGCCGCGGACTTCTCCAGCTCCTCATCCCAGGTCTGCAAGGGGGAGACGGCACCAGGGGGTCAGGGCAGGGAGGGGCGTCAGGAGCAAACACACAGCGACACCCAGGGCAGCTTGTGGCAGCTTCAAACCACATCTTGCTGGTCTCCAAGGCTGTCCCCAGCACTCCTGCCGGGCCTGTGCCGTGCGGGGACCCTGGGCAGGTCCCTTCTCTCCTGGCCTCAGTGTCTGTGCAGTGGGAGAGAGCCGCACTGAATGGCACATGGCGACCGCCCACACGCCCGTCTCTCCAGGCTCCGGAAGGCCGTCTCAGTCGATGGCGGTGGCTTCCTTTCTTTAAACGCGTGCCACGTACAGGAGGTCCCGACTCTACCCGAATCCTTGCACTGCGTTCTAGGCCTGGGCCTTTGAAGCAGACGTTCTTATTCCCATTTCACAGACAAGAAAATCAAGGCTCGGAGACACAGTGACGTTTTCCCAGGTTCCCACACCGGCCGGTTTCTGAAGCAGGATGTGACCCAGGACTGCTGGCACCTGTGCCCTCTCCTGGAGGCAGGCTACTTGGCTGCCACAGCAGATAACAGGATGCCATTCCCAGGCCAGGGAGGGAGACCCGAACTTACCCGTGTGGTGGGGCCAGGTTCAGAATCCCGGCCTGGGATGGCCGTGAACCCACGCACGTATCCACCCTCAATTTCCTCATCCGCAGAGTGGCACGTGGATATCCCCCACTGTGAGTGTAGCAGGGGAGAGGGAGGTGCCCAGCCCTGGGCCAGACGCAGTGGGGCGCGTCTCACCCACGTCAGCCTTGCTCCGGCCTGCACATCAAGCCGTGGAGGGCTCCCACAGGGGTCTCAGCCCCGCCGGCCTCCCACGCAGCACACAGCAACGCACCAAGGTGATTTCAGTTTAGGGTGATGGAAAGCTCTGAAGAGGGATGGCGGGATGATTGTCCGACAGCGTGAATGTACTCAACGCCACTCAACTGCACTCTTGTAGGCGGGGCACGGTGGCTCATGCCTGTCACCCCAGCAACTTTGGGAGGCCGAGGGGGGAGGATTGCCCGAGTCCAGGAGCTCAAGACCGGCCTAGGCAGGGAGACCTGCCACTTCCCACCCACTCACTCAATAAGTCTGTAGGGAGCCCTTCTTGTGCGCAGGGTCTGGGGACAGATCTGGTGGCTTTGAATCGAGGCATCATGGCTTATGGCCATGTGGTTTGCACCAAGTCCTTTAAAGGTTCACCTCGCTGGGCTTCAGTTTTCTTATCTGCAAAATGGTGCTTATACTCTCATTTTCCAGGATTACTATCGGGTTAAACAGAACAAGTCACAGGGCGTGTGACAGCCGCTTGGCACACAGGTCACAGCCCCCTCAGCCGCTGTGTGGGGGAGACGTGTGTCTCCCAGCAGGGCCGCCCCAGGCCAGTTCTGCCCATGACAAAGTGATCACAGCTTTAAAGAGGCAGATACCAATGGGGCCAGCTTTATCAAAGCGCTTCCCTGGGGTGGGGGACACACAGGTGCATTAGCAAGACAATGCCGGTACCCCTGAAAGGTCAGTGCCCAGTCTCTGAAGAAGACCTGGGTTTTTACAGCCTCTCAGAGCTGAGGGACGACAGTGTGGAGAGGTTCCAAGTCCGGGAAGGAGTGAGCCCAGCAGGGGGTGACTCGGTTCCCTGCAGCTCCCGGACACTGGACCTGGGGGACATGGCGCCATCTTCCACCACACCTGGAAAGCCCATCCCAGGAGTCCAGAAGGGCTGGCCCTGGCTGCCTTGTCACCACTGGCTCCTTCCGCTGTTGGCAGAGGCTGGGGTCAGAGGAGGCTCTGAGAGAATGGAGCGTCAACAGAGAGGTTGGGTAACCTGCCCAGAGCCACGCAGCCTGCAGAGGGTAGAACCGGGAACTGGGCCGGTTGACTGGGTGAGACACTGTGTCCCTTGGGCCCCCGTCTGGCATCCAGCTATGTTCCAGGGAGAGTAGAAAGGAGAGTCTGCACCCCAAGCCCCAAAGAAATCTACCCTACAACGTTGGCACGAGCTGCTCGGTGCATGCACCTCTGGAAAGACAGCCTGTGTTTCCCCTAAAATTTGCACAGCCCCCTGGACAATCTCTTGAGGGAAAAAAACGGTTTCAAGACACATTCCCCAAGGCTGGCCCTGCTCAAAGGGCTCTGCCCACACGGAAGGCCACTCGCCCCGGTCCTTTGGATGCCCACAGCTGTCAAATCCATGGTGAGAATCCACGGTGAGTCCTGGGAAGGAGGGGCGTGGTGGTCTGCAGGGGACAGGGCTCGGTGGGACCAGTCTAAGAAGGGGTGTAGCCGTGCCCATGGGGCAGCTTCAGGGGCTGCTGGTGACCTCTCTGGCTGAAGCAAAGTGAGAGAAACAAGTTGTCCAGACAGACCAGGGCTCTGACCGGAGGCCTTGAATGCCAGGCAAGGAGCAGCTAGGCTTCATTCTGGCCACAAAGGTCCCAGGAGGTTCCGGAGCAGGAGGAAGACTGGGAGGAAGTGAGGTTTAGGGAGCATCATGTGATGGCGGGATTCAAGCTGGGCCGGAAAAGGGTGCAGTGGTGCATGCCTGTCATCCCAGCACTTTGGGAGGCCGAGGAGGGAGAATTGCTTAAGCCTAGGCGTTTGAGAACAGCCCAGGCAGCATAGCTTGACCTCATCTCTACAAAAAATAAAAAACAAGCCGGGTGTGGTGGTGCACACCTGCAGTCCCAGCTACTCGTGAGACTGAGGCGAGAGGATGGCTGGAGCCCAGGAGGTCGAGGCTGCAGTGAGCCATGATCGTGCCACTGCCCTCCAGCCTGGGCGACAGAGTGAGACTCTGACTCAAAAAGAAAAGAAAGAAGGAAATTAAGCAAGAAATGGGCTGGAAGAGGGCGGGGTGGGGGCAGTGAACACCAACCTGGGGTGAAATTGCCAGATAACCCAGGGCTGACAGGACCGGGATGAGGAGGGCATGGGAAATGCTGAAAAAAGAGTCTCTGGCACCGGCTGGGGGTAAACTAGACACGGAGTGAGTGGCTGAGAGCAGAGGCCCCATCGTCAGTGAAACCCCAGTTCAAATCCCAGTGGTGCTCAAGGGCCTCAGTGTCCCAGTCTACAGAATGGGGAAAACAGCAGCCCCTGCCTCACAGGGCCGGGAGAATGGGCGATGCTACGGTCGGAGAGTGTCCACGCTGAGTGTGGTGGGCTCACAGCACACCTGTCATCCCATCACTTTTGGAGGCCGAGGCGGGAGGATTGCCTGAGTCCAGGGGTTCGAGGCCAGGCTGGACAACATGGCGAGACTTCATCTCTACAATAAGTCAAAAAATTAGCCAGGCATTGTGGTGCGCTCGCCTGTACTCCCAGCTACTTGGGAGGCTGAGGTGGAAGGATCGCCGGAGCTCGGCAGGTTGAGGCTGCGGCGGCCA
>NW_007064640.1:144506-148718 GCF_000164805.1 Carlito syrichta
CTGCCCCGGCCGCGCTCACCATGTACTCCATATTGGAGGCCGGCGGGTACACCTGGCCTCGCAGCTGGTTGTGAAGCGAGAGGATCTCCTCCTTGTCGGCCTTGGGGATGGCTCTGCGCACGCGGGCGTGCGGCGCATCCTGGTGGTACCGACCCAGAAGCTCCCCCAGGCGCGTGACGTTGGGCGGGAGGTCGCCGTGGGCCCCGCAGGCCAGCAGCAGCAGCAGGTCCAGCAGGAGGACGTGGCCGAGGACGCAGCTCATGGCTCCACTCCAGGCAGAACGTGGCGTCAGGGCAGCCGGAGCTCTCAGGCTCTGGAAGGAATCGGGGCAGGGGGAGGCCGAGTGAGCAGGGGTCCAGCCGTGGCACCCGCGGGGGCGACCGGCCCATTTTGCAGAAGTGGACACTGAGGCTTGCAGGTCTCTGCAAGCGTGGTCCCCCGACAGGAAGTGGGGGAACTGGGACCCACGGGGCGCTCCTGGGACGATGAGTAGTCTGGACCCCAGAGGGGCTGCCTGGGCCAGTCCCCCCTGCCTCAAGCTCTCAAGAGCCCCCGTGTCTCCTAGTTCTCCTCCCGGGACCTTTGTGTCCAGGATGAAGCCCGAATGCTCCTTGCCTGGCGTTCGAGGCCTCCGGGAGTCAGGCCTCGGGCAGGTGGTTCTCCGGCAGGGGTTGCCTCTCATCTCCCACCCCCGAGAGGGGCTGCTGAAGCCGTCTCGTGTCACCAAAGGATGCCCCATTTACCAGCCCCAAGAGCCAGCCTCCAGGCCCTGTGATGGCAGACTCAGTTTACCCACCGCACAAGGCTCTTGGTGCCACAGCCCTGCACCGGCACCAGCCACATGCTGGTCACACGCTGTGCCGGTTACCCAGAGCCCCGTCGAGGACTCCGCCCCATCTATGCAATGCGGCATGTACCCACTGGTCTGCAGCTTGGAGCAAGCGCCCAGGGAAAGGGAAGGACCTTGGGGCGCCTCAGCCCTGACCTTGCCTGTCCCCGCCAGGCAGAACCACTGAACACCCCGGGCCGGGGCTTCCCTAGCTGGCCCCTGTCGGACCGACCCTCTGACTGTGATCTCGGGGCTCACATGGCCAACTGGTCCCCAACAACCATCTCAGGTCAGGACCTGTGCTCGATCACACCCAGCCAGGCAGGAGTTAATCCCAGAACATAGCCAGGTGTACGGTGGCTGACTTAATCAACGGCAGGGGTGGGGGGATGGAAGAGGCTGGTGGCCCAGGACCCTGACCCTCATGGTCCTGGCTGGGAGCTGCATTTTCCCAGAGCGTGACCCTGGGTCATGGGACACAGTCCCCAGGTGACACAGGTGGGGATTAATGCTCAGAGATCCACCGTGCCCATGGCCTTGTTCAAGGCACTGAGCACATCTGCAAAAAAGAAAACTCCCTATGTTCGAGGACTCCAGTCTTATAAACTTGCAAATGCCAAAGTCAGGATTTCATTCGCTGGGTGTCTGCGGTGCTTTTTGTTCCTACCCAAAATCCCGCAGAAGCACCGACACGACCGGTCACTTTGTCATTTCCAGTCATCACCCCCATTTCACAGATAAGGGAGCTGAGGCTTAGTGCGGCGATGAGATGCACCTAGGACCACCCGGCTAGTAAGCAGAGAGCTGAGATCGAGTGCTGGCTCTGAAGACCTGGAATCTTCCAGCAGGCCAGCTTGGCTCCTGTATCCCTGGGGACCATGACCACACCTCCGTTAAAGGGCCACAAAGCACAGCCCCACCCCCCTCAGAGCCTGTCATCTGAAAGCTATGCTATCGGCCCAAGAAGGCAAGGAAGGCTGGAAGGAGCGTGTCCATTCACACCTCATCTCTGCTTTACCCCAAGGGAGAGTCAGGGCCACCCAGTCACTGTCACCTGTTCTGTGCTGGACCCTGGAACAGGGACTAGGGACAAGAAGACACAGGGACGCTGTCCCTGGCCTCAAGAGCTCACAGTTGGGCCAGGGAGACGGAGGAAGAGACTGGCAGCCCCCACAGGTCAGGCGAGGCCGACCAGGGACAGTGCGGGGTCTCTGGAGCGGAGGAAAGGGCCTTGGCCAACTGGGGAAGGGGCCGCTGAGCTTCAAGCTAGCCCGCCGGGGTGCCAGGGGCTCAGTCCTTGAACAAAAGCCTCTCTGGCTTCACCAACATGGCAACAAGCCTGTCGGGCCGGCCGGGACCACAGAACGGTGGTCAAGGGGGAGTCCTCAGGGCCGAGCCACGGATGGAGGCCAGAAGGGGACAGGGACTGAGGCGGCGTCCCGGGAGGCAGCGAGCCACGGAGCCCTGGGAATGCGGCGGTTCCCAGCTCTGACTCCCTGGAAACTCTCCAGGGTCCTGACCGAGCCTGTGCCTGGGATAAAAATAACCCCCGCAGGGAGGAGCGACCTGGGCGGGGGCAAGACCTGGCTGCCCCATCGGAGCAGAGCCGGGTGTGTGGGGAAGACCCCTGTGCTCACGCCTCCCGTCGGGGCCCCACTGGGAGGGCAGAGTCCCCGGCGGTTCTGAGCCAGTCGCACCACCACAAACGAGCGTGTCCCACGGTGGAGCCGGGCCCAAGGCAGGGCGGCCAGCAACCCTGACGTCAGGCAGAGCCCCGGGAGCATGGGGGTCGACACCACCGGACGTCACGATGACGTTCGACTTACCTCACTCCACAGGCGAGCCACGTGGGGGCAGGGACCCCCAGAGGTCTGGGGCATGAACTGAGGGGACTCTGCGGCTTATGCGACTCAACTGTGACCCAACCAGGTGAAGACCTGGCTCTGATTTAAATCGCCAATGGGCGCAGCTCAGATCGCTGCCAGTGGGGGGACTGGTAGATAAATGGGGGTGGGGGAGGCGAGAGAAATATTATATAGCTGATAAAAGGGCTGGGCGGGGCTCTGTGTCTGCAAAATAAATCTCAACAGGACAGAGAGTTTTAAAAGCAAGCAAGTTGCAGCTGGGTGCAGTGGCTCATGCCTGTTATCCCAGCACTTTGGGAGGCCGAGGTGGGAAGATTGCTTGAGTCCAGGAGTTTGAGACCAGCCTGGTCAACATAGCAAGATCTTGTCTCTACAAAAAAATCAAAAAATTAGCTGGCATGGTGGTGTGTGCCTGTGGTCTCAGCTACTCAGAAGGCGAGAGGATTGTTTGAGCCCAGCAGGTCGAGGCTGCAGTGAACTGTGATCATGCCACCGCACTCCAGCCTGGGTGACACAGTGAGACCGCAACTCAAAAATTAATAAATTTAAAATAAAAGCAAGTTGTAGGCTATCATGCTATTTAGGTACATTTTATTCTTTTTATTTTTATTTATTTATTTTTTTGAGTTGGAGTCTCACTCTGTCGCCCAGACTGGAGTGCAGTGGCCGCTCCCGGCCACCACAGCCTTGCCTGCTGGGCTCCGGCGATCCCTCCACCTCAGCCTTCCGAGTAGCCGGAATTACAGGCATGCGCTACCACGCCCGGCTGATTTTTTGATTTATTGTAGAGATGAGGTCTCGCTGCCCAGGCAGGTCTCGTACCCGCGGGCTCAGGCAATCCACTCACCTCAGCCTCCCAAAGGCGCGGGATTACAGGCTGAGCATGTAAACCAGCCAGGCGCGGTGACTCAAGCCTGTAATTGCAGCACTTTGCGGGACCAAGACAAGAAGACTGCCTGAGCCCAGGGATTTGAAACCAGCAGGGGCAACTTGGTGAAACCTCATCTCTACAATAAAATAAAATAAAATAACATAACATAAAATAAAATAGCCAGGTGTGGTAGCGCATGCCTGTAGTTCCAGCTACTTGGAAGGCTGAGGTGGAAGGATCGCTGGAGCCCAGTAGGTTGACGACACTGGGGTGGCCATGTGCGTGCCACTGCACTCCAGCCTGAGTAATGGAGTGAGACTACAACTCAAAATAAAATAAAATAAAATAAAACATATAAACCGTACTTTGTATAATATGTGGACATGTATAATTCTGTACACACGCGCGCGTGTGTGTGTGTGTGTGTGTGTAGGTGGTAACACCAGGATTGAATTCAGACCAGGTTCACGGTGGGGGTTGACTTCAGGTAGGGAAAAAGAACCAAGAGGACAGGAGACCTCATCCTCATCTGCACTATCTTATTTCTACGTTAAAGCCTCCAGCAAATAGGGCAAAACGTCAACGTCTACCCGCAGGGGGTGACCTGGTTGAGTCGGTGGGAACTGGTGAACGGTGACAATGGGGGG
>NW_007064640.1:148835-164611 GCF_000164805.1 Carlito syrichta
CGGGGCCTCTGAGGGGCCGCCACTGCTTTGGACTCGTCCACATCCCAAGTCCTTCGAGTATCCCAGGCTGCGCATCCTCCATCCGAATGCTGGGGCCCGGAAGTGCTTTCCAACTTCAGATGTTTTCGGACTTTGGAATATTTGCATGTAATGAAATGTCTTGGGGCTGGAACCCACATCTATACCCAACATTTCATGCATGCTTCCTACACACTGCATACACATAGTCTGAAAAGGGTTTTATACACTAGTTTAAAATAATTTTGTGACCCATCACATGAGGCCAGGTATGGTTTCATGTCCATGGTCCAAAAGGTTCAGATTTAGAAGCATTTCAGATTTATTCCTCCCTCTCTCTCTCTCTCTCTCCCCCCCCTTCCCCACCTTCTTCCCCCTACCACCCTTCCTTTATCTCTTTCTCTCTCTTTCTTTAGAGACAGAGTCTCGCCCTGTCACCCAGGCTAGAATGCACGGCACAATCGTAGCTCACGGAAGGCTCGACCTCCTGGGGTCAAGTGACCCTTCCACCTCAGACTCCCAAGAAGCGGGGACTACAAGCACGGTTCACCACACCTGGCTAATTTATTTATTTTTTTATTGTAGAGATGGGGTCTCTCTATGTTGCCCAAGTTGGTCTTGAGCTCCTGGCCTCAAGTCATCCTCCCACCTTGGCCTCCCAAAGTGCTGGGATTACAGGTGTGAGCCACCACACCCAGCCGCATTTCAGATTTCACATTACGGAGGCCCAACCTGTGCCCAACAAAATAAAACAAAATGCCAAAGCATGAAAACACACGGAAACAAATATCAGCTCCAAATGCACCCTTCTGGCATCTGGCCTGTTCTCCCAGACGCATGCTACTTTGTTCCCAGAGGGCCGACTGGCCACTCTTGTTCCGAATGTTGAAGGGACGGTCCCTCGAGGCTTCCGAAGAGAACGTATAAAGTCTCGGGGGAGCTTTGGAGCTGAGAGAACCACGGAGTTCGGTGGTGCCTCCACAGCGGAGGAGGACAGAAGCAAGAGGAGAGAAGTGTGGTTTCCTCACGTGACTTCCTGCGCCTCCTGGATGTCCCCAGCCTGGAAAACGCAGCCTGGCTCATGGCCGAGCCGTTCACCGTGTCACACTGGGCAGCACGGTGGGACTGCCAAGTCTGAGAGGGGCTGGGCCTGACTGGAGCTTGGGGGACCTGGGGGTCCCTGCGGGGGAGGGGGGCCAGGTCGGGTCTGGGCTCGGTCTGGGTGGCAGGGGACACTGGAGACTTTAAGCAGGAAAGTGACCACAAGAGCACCCACGTCCCACCTGAGCCTGTTCCCAGGGCCCAGCTTGTAGCATTCAGGAAGCCAGTGTCCAGCTCCACTGTGGATGCCCACACCCTGGAGTGCGACTGTACTTGGAGACAGGTCACTTAGCGAGGGGGTCCCCTTTCGATCTGACTGGTGTCCTCCGAAGAGATCAGGATGCAGACTTGGCACAGAGGGACAACCACCTGAGGACACAAGGAGTGCCCGTGGGAGAGGCCGCAGAGGAACCAGCCCCACGGAAACTTGACCTTGGACTTCTGGCCTCCAGGGCTGTGAGGACACACAGCCAGTTGTTTCAGCCAGTCTGCGGTCTTTGCCGCAGCTGGCCTGGCAGTACACATGTCAGCTCCCACCCGGACAAACAGGACTGTTTCCAGATGCCCCGCTGGCTGGTGGAGGCACGAGGGAAGAGGACGGGCAGAATGGGAGGCCGAGGCCAGGGTTTTGGTGCTTTTTCACTAAAACAGCCCCTTGCCGGGTGCTCAGCACCTGCGACTTCTGCGGCCCGTGTGCCTTGGGCTCGGCTGTGCCACGCGGCCCTCTCTGTGGGTGCCGGCTACAGAAGCACTTTCCAGGAATGATGCCGCGCCCAGGCCCGCCCTGCTCATCCAGGCTCCGCCCATCCAGCATCCTCCCATCCAACCTCCGCAGCTGAAACAGCTCAGTCGAAACTGAAGCCAGAGCACCTCCGCCGTCCCCTTCCCCGTTGCAAACATTTCCCAAACGAGGTTCGTCCAGGGCCAACTGGGGCTTCCCAATGCCACAATGCGCCCTCACCAGGGAACCTCGGACAAAGGGGGCTCCCGTGGAGGAAGACCTCCCTCGCCGGCCTCCACGGGGCACTCACCTCTGGTCTCTCCTCTCTCCCTTCTGCCCACCCTGGGGTTTGGCTTCTGCCCTTCCCATTCTGCAGATGAGGAGGCTGAGGCCCGTGGAGCCACGGAACCTGCCCGCAGCGGGTAGAACACACACATGGCTCTGTCCAATGTCTGATGCCCAGCGGCCTCTTCCTGAGGCCACCCTGCCGTCCCCGGGAGCGGGGTTCCCCTCCAAGGGAACCTTCCCCCAAACAGCACGACCCATCTTGCCCTGAAGTTCTCTTCCGCCCTCCTCCGCTTCCCGGGAAGGGTATTGGGCTCCTGGGAGCCATGGCACTGGCCTCCCGGCTCATACGGTGGCTTTGTCAGTGGTAAGGCACCCTGAGTCCCCCTCACGGGAGATGGCATTGACATCACGGTGGCATTTCACTAAAACACGCCTCCCTCGCCCGGCCCTGGGCACCCTCCAACCTCTGTCTGCATGTACACCAGTGACTCAGATGTGATGGGCTGGTCTCTGACCCCCGGTGAGGGCGGCACACTCTCTCCTCGGGGCCCAGGAGGGAGGCCCACCCCTCCAAGTCTGCACGTTGGCTCCCGACACTCCTGGGTTTTATCAGATGTGAGCATCATTCCCAGGAAGCCCTCCCCACCGCCAGCCCCCACCTCTCGTTGATAACGAAATATCCTCCCAGCACAGCAGAAATGCTTTCTGGAAGACTGTGTTCTCTGCCAGATTGCAAAACTGAGCCCATAAAACCACAAAGAAGACAGCGGCTCCAAAGCTGGGTGCGGCGGCTCATGCCTGGAATCCCAGCATTTTAGGAGGCTGAGGAGGGAGGCTCACTCGAGCCCAGGAGTTCGAGACCAGCCTGGGCCACACAGCAAGACCCTGTCTCGGCAAAAAAAATTTAAAAATTAGTCAGGTGTGGTGGCATGTGTCTGTAGTCCCAGTTACTTGGGAGGCTGAGGAGGGAGGACTGCCTGAGTCCAGGAGTTGGAGACTGTGGTCAGCCATGATCGTAGCACTGCACTCCAGCCTGGGCAAGAGTGAGAGCCTGGCCAAAAAATAAAGACAACAGCTCCACAATCTCATGAGAACACACCGGACATCAGGACATGGTGGAGGCTGGAGGGAGAAGTGACAGGGCTTGCAGTCCCAAGTTCAAGGTCAAGATCCTCTCCTGCAAAACAGGTGGAGAGGAGTTCAGTTTCTACAGTCCTGTCCAGAGCCTTGAGATGCCTTTTTTTTGAGTCAGAGTCTCACTTCGTCACCCAGGCTGGAGTGCAGTGGCACACTTATAGGCACCCCAGTGTCGGACTGCTGGGCTCTGGAGATCCTTCTGCCTCAGCCTTCCAAGTAGCTGGAACTAGAGGTATGTGCTATCACACCTGGCTAATTTTTTGATATATTATAGAGACGAGGTCTCCCCAAGTTGCCCAGGCTGGTCTTGAACCCCTGGGTTCAGGCAGTCCTCTCGCCTCAGCCTCCCAAAGTGCTGGGATTACAGGTTTGAGCCACCACGCCTGGCCCGAGATGCATTTTGGCTCTGCCGGGGGTAGCCGTTTCAGCCCTGTCTTATAGAATATGCACCTGCGCCCACAACTGAGTCCAGGAGCCGTTCACTGGGACTGGCGAGGCGGCGCGGCCAGTGGCGGGTGGAACCAAGACTTGCGGTCGAGCTTTCCAAACACTTGGGGGACTTCAGCACCCTGGGCTGCAATGTCAGCGCCAAGGCCCCTGCCCCCGCCCCAGCGAGGCTTTGCGGCCTTTGGGGGACCAATCCCTGCATCCCCAGCCCAGCCAGGGCTCCCCTCGATGGTTCTCTCCAAGCCACGCCAGGAGTGAGTGAGAGTGGGGGAACCCGGCCGAGTCCCTTGTGTCACCTCGCCGGGGCGCGTTGCCTGGGGTTTAGGAGAGCTGTCAGCAAGACGAACCTCAGGCCCAGGTCTGTAGTGGCAGCTCCGAGGCCACGCCGGGCGCCCCGCCTTGCACATGCTGTGCCCACAGCTCATCACCAGCCCCGGTGTGCCCCCCTCCCCAGACCCAGACTGGACAGACTCCAGGGTTGCCGCTTCCTAGAAGCCTGGAGCGCCATCTCATCGCTGGGCTCCGGGGCGCACTCACACTGCTCCTCCAGGGTCGGATGAGTCGGCGATCAGCAGATATTTATGGAAGGAATGTGCGCGCTCCTCCCAGCGCAACCCAAGAGCCATATAAGGGCTACGGAGGATTTTGGCTTCTTTTTTCTTTCTTTTTTTTTTTGAGTCAGAGTCTCACTCTGTCGCCCTGGCTGGAGCGCAGTAGCATGATCACAGCCACCACAGCCTCTACCTCCTGGGCTCAGGCGATCCTTCCACCTTAGACTTCCAAGTAACTGGAACCACAGGCGAGCGCTACCCCGCCCGGCCAGTTTTTTTGTTGTTGTTTTTTTTTATTGGAGAGACGAGGTCTTGCCAAGTTGCCCAGGTTGGTCTCAAACCCCTGGGCTCAGGCAATCCTCTCGCCTTGGCCTCCCAAAGTGCTGGGATGACAGGTGTGAGCTACCACACCCGGCCTGGCTTCTTCTTGACTCACTGCAGCGTGGGCTGTCAGGGAGGAAGGACTGGGTCCAATCCCTGACATGCCCCTCCCCAGCTGTGTGGCCTTGGACACAGCACTTAGCGTCTCTGGGTCCTGGTTTCCACATCTACGTGGCAGAGGGAAGCCACAGGCCTTGGGGCTGTCATGAACCTGAGTCCCCAGGGAGTGCCAGCTATCTTTATAATGATGACACCCAAATGCCCACAAGTGCACTCTCTGGAAGAACTTTCGAAGGGTGGGATTAGTAACATGGAAGGCAGTGAAGAGACGATTCTCTCTTCGTCATATTACTTCAAAGCCCCATCTGTGCCTTAGCAAAATCCAATTTTTATTTTATTATCACTTTTGAAATTTCTTTTTTGGCCGGGCTCGGTGGCTCAGCCTGTCATCCCAGTGGTTTGGGAGGCTGAGGTGAGTGGATTGCCTGAGCCTGTGGGTTTGAGACCCGCCCGGGCAACTTGGCGAGACCTCGTCTCTGCAACAGATCAAAAATTAGCCGGGCTTGGTAGCGCACACCTGTACCTCTGGCCACTTGGAAGGCTGAGGCAGAAGGATGGCTGGAGCCCAGCAGGTCAACACTGGGGTGACCGTGAGTGTGCCACTGCACTCCAGCCTGGCTGACAGAGTGAGACTCCAACTCAAACAAAAAGAAATTTCTTTTTTTGAAGAGATGGAGTCTCAGTGTTGTCCAGGTTGGTCTCAAACTCCTAGCCTCAAGTGATCCTCCCCCCTCAGCCTCCCAAAATGCTGAGATTACAGCAGTTAACTGCTGCATCTGACTGGCAAGTCCAATTTTTAAAAAAATTCTGTTAAATGTCCAATGCTTAGAAGGAGGAAAAACGCTCCACCAAATTTGAACCTACTGCAGCTCAGTACAGACCTTGAGCGCTGGCCGTTTCATTCCAGCTTTCCGGGGAGACAGGTTCCAAGATGTCATGAACCAGGTCTGAGGGTTGATGTCACCCCCTGGCCAGAGGCCATCCCTACAAAAGTGTACCTGGCAATTCACATGGGTGACAATGACCCGGTCAGATGCCATTTCTCTCATGAAGCCCCCCATGGGAGTTTCTGGGTCCTGGAACTCTCCACTCGTGGGAACGTGTCTGCTCAGACGATCCCTCTCCAGCTAGATGACGAGCTTCTGACTGACTGGAATTGGTGATACAATGGAAAATTGGTTCGGGTTTTGTTTGTCGAGACAGGATCTTGCTCTGTTGGCCAGGCTGGAGTGCAGTGGTGCAATCATAGCTTACTGTAACCTCCAACTCCTGGACTCAAGCGATCTTCCCGACTCAGCTTCCTGAGTAGCTGAGACGACAGGTGCACACCACCATGCCCAGCTACTATCTTAAAAAATTCTGTAGAGAGGGAGTCTTGCAATGTTGCTCAGGCTGGTCGCGAACTCCTGCCCTCAAGCGATCCTCCTACTTTGGTCTCCCAAAGTGCTGGGATCACAGGCGTGAGCCACTGCGCCTGGCCAGTGGCAAAGGTTTAACAGTCAACATTCAAAATAAAAAATAAACAACCCTGTTTGTAGTGTTTGCTGACTCCTGTGGTGTAAGTACTGCCACCATGGCCCGTTTCAAGCAACCAATGTGAAGCCGCTGCATGTGGAGTTTCTGGAAAGAGACTCTACCCCAACGTGTGGTCCCTCCATCCCTCAGATCCGACAGACCTCAAGACCTCAGAGCAGACATAATGGTAAAACAGAGTCAAATGTAAAAAATTACAATGTGGTAAGTTTTGAGTTCTGAGTCCCTTTATTTCGTCATTCAGTGCTTAGGGATGGTTGTGTTTAACTGAGTCACAGCCCGTCTGAGGACAGAATCATCCGCTCTCGCGAGCTGGCACACGCCGGTGGGAGCTGGCCCCAGCACGCCCCTGGCTGGCATCAAATCTTGTCCAACTTTACATCCCCCCAAATGCTCACGATCAACAACCCGGACGGGGGTGGGGTGCCGCAGACATGGCGCCGGGCCCCCCACACCCAGCAGACTCCCCACAAACAGAGGGGGTGGCTGCAGAGAACCTTGTCTTACAGACGCGGAAACTGAGGCTCGAAAGAGACTGGCACCTCACCCACGGGCACACGGAGCACCCGAGGATGACGTCCGTTCACTCACCGCGTCTGGGCACTTCCCCAGCCTGGCCTGCCCACACAACGACTCTCCAGAACGTCTGGGCAGCTCTGACCCGCGGCCCCGTCACAGCTGAGGCCCACGGTCCCCATGAAGGCAGCTGACCCCGTGAGGCCGGGAGCCTCCCTAGGCTCTGCTCTTTCTCAGAATAACAAAAAAGAACTCAGCATTTGAGCAGGAGGCCAAGGACACGTTGGAGTCATGCCCGCAAACCACCCAGAAATTCCAGGAATGAAGTGGCGGCGGGAAGGAGGGATGCCCCGCCCCCTCCGCGCGTCTCGGGCAGGTCCCCAGGGCCCAGCAGAACGTCCCGTTAGTTAGGAGCGCCTGGGTGAGCACCAGCCAGCCCGACCCCTCCTCCCTTCAGGGCCAGGGCCAGGCCCAAGGAGGCCAGAGGCAGGCTCCTCCCCCCGCCATCGGCACCCAGGGATGGACAGCAGTCCCCGCTGCCTCACGGCGTTGTCAGTCCCACACCCCCCCCCGCCTCCTGCCCCCTCAGCAAAAGGGACATCCTTGTGGGACTTACGGGACAATGGGTCTGGATGCTTCATCGAGCAGGTACAATTCACAAAACCCACTTCAATTTTTAAACATACTATGCTGAGAATATACAAAATCCCGGACTGAAAGAGATCACTTAATAAACATTTATTCAATCTACTTTGTGCAAAAAAAAAATGAACTGAAAACAGGTGTAGGCAATAAAAACCAAAATAATGTATTTTAAAAGTCACTTTATTTTTATTTGTGTATTTTTCATTCACTTTGAGTTGGGGTCTCATTCTGCTACCCGGGCTGATGGGCAAGGGCAGTGGCATAATCATGGCTACCACAGCCTCAGCCTACTGAGCTCAGGAAATCCTTCTGCCGTAGCCTCCCAAGTAGCTGGAACTGTAGGCGTGCGCCACCACGCCCAGCTAATTTTTTTATTTATTGTAGAGATGAGGTCTTCCCATGTTGCTAAGGCTGGTCTTGAAGCCCTGGGCTCCGTCAATCCTCCCCCCTCTGCCTCCCTAAGTACTGGGATTACAGGTGTGAGCCACCACGCCTGGCCTAAGAAAAGTCCCTTTAAGGTGACCACATAATAAGTTAATAGACTCCTAAGATGCCCAGGACACAGCTCCCAGGGACTGTTCCACCTTCTTGCAGACGTGTGACTGCTTCCCTGGAAATGATATCTCCCAGAAAGACTTTAAAAGGCAGGTGGCCGGAGACCCGTCTCTCCAGAGGGAAAGAAATCGCAGACCCCCGGAAGGCAGCGTGGAGCGACATGGGCTGGCCTGGGCTTGAGTCCTCCTTCTATCGTGTGGAGCTGAGTGCCATGCCAACCTCTCCAGACCTTGATTCCTCACCCGTGTGGCGAGGCCTGGGCTTCTCCCAGGGCGAGTGAGGGAGCGTGCAAAGGCTCCACGAGATTGTGCTTATAAAGGGCCCGTGGCAGAATCCGGAGCTTCATAGGGGTCTAATGATGTTTCTCTCCTTTTTCCTCCCAGATGAAGCGAGGGTCCCAGCTCACCTCCGCTCTGGTTCCTGGGCTGGCAGCCAGGCCGGTTTCCCTGCCTGGAACGCGTGACCCGCTGGAGAGGGGTGACGTCTGCACCAGTGAGCCAAGAACCGGCGGCGGACTCCCACAGGGCCCTGCAGGTGACAAACCCAGGCAGATCCTGTCGGAGTGCCGGAATCTGCCAGGAGCAAGACAGAGCCTGCCCTCGGCCACACAGGGAACCATAAACCATAAACGTGGCAGTGAACAGGTGATCACGAACCTTCTAGGCTCTGGACTGGCTTGGAGATAAGAGTCCTGGGAAACGGGCAGAGGTGGGGGCCAGGACCGTGCTGCTGGGGGCCACTGGTGAGGTCCCACTGAGCTCTTCAAGAAAGGGAACTCCAGGTAGCAGGCACTGCGAGGTCAAAGGCTCGGAGGTGGTTGCCCGCTGGGCATGACCGAGAACAGGCCCGTGGCCCGCAGAGCCGGGAGGTATGAGGTCACAGGGGCCAGGGGGGGAGTGGCCCTGAAGGCCACTCTCAACGCAAAGAGGGGCCTGGGGAGGAATCAGACTGGGCGGACAGGTCTGATTGATGTTCTGAAAGCCCTTCGGCTTGGACAGTGCAGACAAGCCTCACAGACATGGAACAAAGGAGCAGGCGCTGGTGATTAACGCTCACGGGCCCATTCATGTCAAGTCCAAAACCAGGCCGA
The DNA here is from genome assembly GCF_000164805.1 of Carlito syrichta. NCBI lineage: Eukaryota > Metazoa > Chordata > Mammalia > Primates > Tarsiidae > Carlito > Carlito syrichta. The sequence continues at coordinate 157,879 of NW_007064640.1, forward strand.
GCCAGACCACGCCATTACAAGTCCGGAAATGGCTGCCCTTGGGGGCTGCGGGGCAGTGGGAGGGGTGCTGGGGGCCGGCCAGGCCCTGCAGCTTGACCTGCAGCGGCAGCGCTTTGTGAAAACTCATTCTCCAGCCCACGAATCCTGCCTCTTCTCCAGTATGTTGAACATCAATAAAAAGTTTTAAAAAACCCAAAGAACAGTCAGGCACTGCGGCTCACTCCTGTCATCCCAGCACTTTGGGAGGCTGAGGCGGGAGGATAACTTGAGCCCAGGAATTTGAGACCACCCCGGGCAACATAGAGAGACCTGGTTTCTACCAAAAAATTTAAAAATTAGCTAGGCATGATGGTGTGTGCCTGTAGTTCCAGCTACTCAGGAGGCTGAGGCAGGAGGATGACTGAGCCTGAGAGGTAGAGGCTGCAGTAAGCCGTAATCACACTCCAGCAGGGGCAACAGAGTGAGACCCCAACTGGGAAAAAAAAAAGTTTGCCGCTGCTCTGTGTTCTTTTTGAAGAATGGATGGAGAGAGCGGGAAAGGCCCCAGGAGCAGGCAGCCACGCACAAGAGAAAACCCCAAGGCTCTCCCCAAGGGCCTGGAGGAGCCAGGCCTGGTCCTGGAAGCCTTCAAAGTGACCCGAAGCAAGTAGGAGGCGCGGCCCCCTCTTGGACCAGCACGACTCTTCCAGACAGGGCCTGGCTCATCACACGTCTGAGAGAGCACTTTGTCCCGTGATGCCAAGGCCCAGCTGAAAATACCTCCTCAGTCTGGGGCAGCCCAAGCCTCGTGGGGCCCGGGAATAAACAGCGACTTCAGGGGAGGCGGGCGCGCCCTCCCGAGAACAGACGGGCTGTGTTGGGAGCTGGCCTGGGCGGATGGACGGACTGCAGAGGGGAGAACCTTACACACAATAGATGAGCTTCATTTTATTTTATTTTTTTGAGTTGGAGTCTCACTCTGTCGCCCAGACTGGAGTGCAGTGGCTGCTCCCAGCCACCGCAGCCTCGACCCGCTGGGCTCTGGCGATCCTTCCGCCTCAGCCTTCCGAGTAGCCGGAATTACAGGCACGCGCTACCACGCCCGGCTGATTTTTTGATTTATTGTAGAGATGAGGTCTCGCTGCCCAGGCGGGTCTCGAACCCGCGGGCTCAGGCAATCCACTCACCTCAGCCTCCCAAAGGCGCGGGATTACAGGCTGGGCCACCGAGCCTGGCTTTAATGAGCTTTAAATGCCCTTGAGGACACAGCTCATTCTTTCAGGAGTGGCTTCTAGGGGTTATAAACAGAGGCAGACCCGGCCTGCTCCTGGGCCACAGGGGCCCGGAATGCGCTCTGATGGAAGGTGCCGGCACCCTCGGGACACTCGCTGGGGCCTCAGAGTCTCGGAACCACAGCCCTTGGGCACAGAGCCAGCCAGCTGAGCATCCTTCCGGAGGAAAGGCCTACCATCACACCAGCAACTCGTTTTTCAGGGCGTCTGCTCTGGAGGGAGGTGGTCCTCTCGCTCGGGAGCCCCTCACGTCATCCTTGTGGGATGACCTCTTGCTGGTCACACCAGGCCTCACCACCAGAACCTTCTGCACAGTTTCACACCTACCCCCACCGGCCAGATCCTCTGCACCCCATCTTTGTGCCAGGGACCCCCGGGGAAGCCTTTTATGGGCTTTTTAGGGTGGCAGGTCCCATACTTGAGCCTGCATCAGGAAGTGCTGGACGTCTCGTGAAAACAGCCAGCTGGCCCCATCCCCACGGCTCCCAGTTCAGGAGGAGGGGGCGGAGCCTGGGAATCTGCATTTCTATCCTGCTGCTGCTGTTGCTGTTCCGGGGACCCCACTTTGAGAACCACTGCTCTGAAGGCTAACACTCCTCAAGCCTCCCCCCACCGACCGCGATGTAGGGTCTCCCTAATCCCAGCCTTCTTCCCAAATTGGCCCACCTGTCCCACTATGTACTTTGTATTTTTATTTAAGCTGGCTTGCTGCCTGAGTTCCAAGAAATTGACTTTAAAAAAGGCAACTTTGCTGGGCTCGGTGGCTCAGCCTGTAATCCCGTGCCTTTGGGAGGCTGAGGTGAGTGGATTGCCTGAGCCCGTGGGTTCGAGACCTGCCTGGGCAACTTGGCGAGACCTCATCTCTACAATAAATAAAAAATCAGCTGGGCGTGGTAGCGCGCACCTGTAATTCTGGCTACTCAGCAGGCTGAGGCGGAAGGATCGCCAGGGTCCAGTGGGTCGAGGCTGCGGTGGCTGGGTAGTGGCCACTGCACTCCAGTCTGGGTGACGGAGTGAAACTCCAACTCAAAAAAAAAAAAAAAGGCATCTTTTGCCAGGCACAGTGGCTCAAGCCTGTAATCCCAGCACTTTGGGAAGTTGAGGCCGGAGGACAGCCTGAGTCCATGGGTTCGAGACCAGCCTGGGCTACTTGGCGAGACCTTGTCTCTACAATAAATTAAAAAAAAAAAATTAGCTGGGCTTGGTGGCACGTGCCTGTAGTTCCAGCTACTTGGAAGGCTGAGTGGAAGGATTGCCGGAGCCCAGCAAGTCGAGGCTGCGGAGGCTATGAGTGTGCCGCTGCACTCTAGCATGGGTGATAGAGTGAGACTCCGACTCAAAAAAAAAAAGGCAACTTTCTATCACTGCCATTGGCAGAGGACCTGACGCCGCTGCCATGAACAGAGGGCAAAAGCAAAATTAAACATGATGAACACAGAACAAAGTGACAGCCTCCAACACCTGCCAAAGGCTTTGTTGTAGAGTGCTCGCTCTTGGTTGTAGAGAGATCAGGGTGGCGAGGTATAAGGGACGGCCAGCGCTGCCTGAGAGGTGGGCAGGACCAGCAGCGAGCCCAAAGGACAGCTCTTGGAGTTGGGGACTTGCTGTTGGCTCTGTGCACGTGCTCCGTCGCTATGGGGCCACTGGGATGGGCTCCCCACCCTTGGGGGGACCCAGTCCATTCCTAAGCAAGCTGTCCTCCAGGGCAAACACCACCAGGTTACTCTCCTATGAGAATTGCCCCGTGGGCCTGCTTGGTGGTCCGGCTCACCACACCCGCAGGGCAGATCTTTGTCATAAGGAGCTCCCCGCCATTCTGAGGGCCCAGGCCTTCCCTGCCTCCCGGCCTTCACGCATGCTCGGGACCCACATCCCCCCAGACGCCCCCCGCCGTCATCCTCAGGTGCCCCCAAATGAATCTCAGAAGACGCCCAGTAGAGACCCGCTCCCAGGCCCAGAGATCCGAACGACGTTTTCCTCTCTGAAAGACTTGGCGGGCAAGGTCAGTTCCAAGATCACTTGACTACAAGCAAAGTGGAAGCGTGACTCTTCTGGGATGCTGCCCTTCTGCACTCAAAATAAAACACGTTCCAGGGACTGGAATCGAAAATGTGGGATTTCATAATTTATCACTTTTAAAAAACCACGGTCCGGAAGTTGCATAACCCTCATTAGGACTTTCTCCCCCTCTGACTCTGTGGTTTTTGTCTAAGCTGACGCGGCACTTGAGAAAAATCAAAGAAGATAAGTCTCCCTGGAGCTGGACGGGATGTCCTCACAGGCCTGAAGGGGGAACACCCCGAGGCAGGACTTCCCTGCCCCCACCACAAAGGCCCCGACCCAGGCTGGAAGGGAGGGCCCGAGCTGTTGCTTCACCAAGAAGTAAGTCAAGAAAGAAGACACAAGCCCAACACAGAGCACCACATGACCCAGCAAAGACACGCCTAGGTGTGCACCCAAGAACGCCGAAAACACACACCCACATGAAAGCCGCACACAGACGCCCAGACTTCCGTCCAAGGAGGGAGGGATAAGCAAACCGAGACCTATCCTTGCACTGGAATATTACTCAGCCATGAAAAGGAGCAGAGGCCTGATTCATGCTACAATATGGACGGACCCTGAAAACGTGATGCCAAGTGAAAGAAGTCAGACATGAACGCCGCGCACCGGGTGACTCCATTTCTGTGAAATGCCCAGAATAAGCAAATTGAGTGACAGCCTGGCTGGGAGAGGGGATCGGGAGTGACTGTAAGGGGCGTAGGCTCTCCACATGGGATGAAGAAACATCCTGGAATTAGTGGTGATGGTCACACAACACTGCAAATGCACTAAACACCTCTGAATGGTATGCTTTAAAACGGTCAAAATGCTACATTTTCTGTCTATGTGTATTTTTAAAACAATAATATTTTTTTCAGGAAAAAAAAGCACACGGCCCGTCCCAGGCACCCTCACGACTGGGCCCGCCCCTGCCTGTCCCAGAACAGAGAGTGCTCCCCTGAGGACTTTCCAAGGTGCTCCGAGTCCCCGTCCCATGAATAGCCTGAGCACACAGTCCCCTCGATGCACAGAAGACGAAGTGAAATACAACCACCCCAGGTGTGTTTTCCTTTCTTGACAAGCCGTCAGCCCTCTGAGTGATGCTGGGGTTACACATCTGGGACTAATAAAAAACCAGTGAGTCTGCACACACAGAAAAGCCTCCTGAGTAGGGCACAAGCAGACACAGACACCTCCCACACACAGTGTGACAGAGGGAACCATGCCAGCTTCCAGCTCCCACAGGCCAGGGCGTGGCCCTGGGTGTCCTGCCTCTAAATATTTTCAAATGCAACCTACAAAGGCGGATATTCCACTTGGGGGTCTTCTGAGGTGTAAAGGCAGGGACCTTAAGGAATCTCCCTCTCTTTTTCCCTGTCCAGACCTGTTTGGTTAGGCCAACTCCCCTCCTGTCCTGGGCTCTGGGGGCGGTCCTGACCAGTACCTGCCGGCAGAGCTGAGCCCAAGTCCAGAGCCGGCGTGTCACCTCCCAGCCCCACCCCTAACCGGGGCCGGGGACCCTGTTCCCTGGCAAGGTTGAGAAGCTCCCACATGGCACGAGAAGCCTTGGCCAGTAGTAAGCGGTACCCTGACAGTCATGTGGCTGGTCATTAGAAGGCACCTTCTCCAGAATCTGGGGCAGCTCCGCCCCACCCTGGCCGTGTCATGTTGGACACGCCTCAAGCATTCTGAGCCTCAATTTACTCCTGTAAAAAGTGCCCAGCTCGTTGGGCAGCCGGTGAGATCATCTGTGGAAATCTGGGCACGTCTGGGCTGCCGTAAGTGCTGGATGAATAGCAGCTGCTGGTATTATTATAAACGTTATTATTTCTTGAGTCGGGCCTCACTCTGTGGCCCAGGATAGAGTGCAGTGGCTCAATCACGGCTCACGGCAGCCTGGACCCCCTGGGCTCAGGCGATCCTCCCACCTCAGCCTCCCGAGTAGCTGGAACTACAGGTGCCATCCCATCTGGCTGACTTTTTAAATTTTTTGACTTTTTGTAGAGACGAGGTCTCTCCATGTAGCCCAATCCTCCCACCTCAGCCTCCCAAAGTGCTGGAATTACAGGCTCAAGCCACCACGCCCAGCATGCTACCCTTATAAATGCTTCGTTACAGTTCCTACTCTTACATCTTAAGGGACACTGCCAAAATAAAAATCTCCCTCTTCATTTCTCCTCCCTGGGTCCATCATCCAGCGGTTTTACCTGGGGCCCCTCTCAGACAAAACAAGACCTGCGTGAAGGTCAGGTCCAGAGAAGGAGTTGGCAGTGGGCAGAGACGAGTCTTAAAGGAAGCAGGACCCCGAGGTCAAGAGGGAAGGATCTGAACCAACCCAGCTGGGAGTGACAGCATCCCACACCAGGGGGGGACCTCAGGCAAGTGCTCCAGTTCACCGAGCCTCGAATTCCTCATCTGCGAAATGGGGCTGGCCAGGTGTGTCAGAGGGATGAAAATGCAGGTGGAGTGCATCATCCCTGCCCCAGCCCCACACCCCCTGCTTCCTCTCCCAGGTGGAAGATCAGAGCAGAACGGAAAATCAGGTGCACACACAACCAAACAGTCCTGGGAAATCCATGGTCTCACCTCAAAGCCCCAGTCTGCTGGGGTGGGGGCACAACCTGGTCTTATCCTGCAGGACTTGGGACTCGATCCTGGGCCCCAGGTGGGGAAGCCAGGCTCACCCTATTCCACCAGGCAAGGGGTCCACAGGCTCAAAGGGACGACTCAAAACCCCACTTTCGGCTGCCAGGCGCACTGGACATTTGCACGGGCTTCTAGAAGCTTCTCTCGGCCAGAGCAGCAACTCACCTTTCGGTTGACCCAAGTCAGACTGTGGTGAGCGGGCGTCAGCCGAGCCCTTCCTGGCCTGTCTGCCAGCCCAGCCCTTGGTGAGGGAGGCTCTGGGTCTGGCCCTGGCTCTCTCCTTCTGGACAGCTGGTCTCCCCAGGACCCCAGAGCGAACCCTCAGCTCCCGGCACAATGCTCCCCACACAGGGAGTCGTGCAGGTGTCCACTCTGGCTAAAGAGACCCAGGAACTGTTCCCCAAACTGCAGGGCAGGGGACATGTTGGAACAACACGGTCCCATGCCTGGCCACATCCATTTGGAGCTTTGGAGGCAGAGGGAGTGGGTGGCTCTGCCTGGACCGTTCACCTCTCTGACCCTCAGCATCCTCATCTGAAATAAGCCAAGAAGAAAGGCTACCTGGCAAATGCACTCGCGGAGGGGCGTGGTCCTCCACCCTGCAGAGCAGAATGCACAGGTCCCTAGAGCCTGGGCCCTCCCCACGTGGGCAGGACACATTTTAACGCCTGCCACATCCATGTCACCAGCCTTCCACTTGGGGACACCCACCGCAGACACAGGGACCCACCACGCCAGCCAGCTGCACAAGGGAGGCACAAGCGTCTCCAGCC
>NW_007064640.1:164871-165225 GCF_000164805.1 Carlito syrichta
ACTCCAGTCTGGGCGACAGAGTGAGACTCCAACTCAAAAAAAACAACAACAAAAAAAAGACAGATGCCCCAAGGCCCCTGGGCCCACCAGCATTCCCCCCACCTGACAACCCACTGAGGCCGACACCGTTATCAGCCCTGTTTTCCCAGTGAGGGAGATGGACACAGAGTGTGTAAGTTACTTTCCGGAGGAGAGACTAGGATTTGAACTCAGTCTCACCTACTCGACTGCCACCGCCTGTGGCCATGAAACCTTGGGTGCAGGGGAGTGGAGCAGACTGGGTCCCCACTCCACAGCACCCCAGGCAAGGAAATCAGACTTTTTTTTTTTTGAGTTGGAGTCTCACCCTGTCGC
>NW_007064640.1:165517-167116 GCF_000164805.1 Carlito syrichta
TCAGCTTCCGTCATCCCGGACACGTTCACAGGGCGACGGGTCCATTTCACGGTTCGGGTCACCGAGGCTGGGAGAGCGCGCTCCGAGTCCCACGCCAGGGCCCGGGGAGCCTGTCGGCGCAGCCGGCCCTGGGTGAAGACACAGGTCATTAACTCCTTCCCCCAATGTCCTTCGAGTCACAGGCCCTGTGCGGTCCCCGGGCACAGACGAGCCCCTCTGGGCCTCCCACAGGCCAGAGCATGTGGGGCAAGCAGGCAGGGGGAGACGGGTGGGGGGCGTGCCGGGGACCGCGTGTGCCACCGCGTGTGCGACCGCGGGTGCCACGTGGATTCCAGCTGGAAAGCCTTGCCGGAGATTTCGGTGCAGCTCCAAGGCAGATAAAGAAGAAAAGAGGTGCCCGCCTCTCCCGGGCTGCCTTTCTCCCCGAGGCATTTAGCATCCTTAGCCTGGACAGGTATCCACAGACATCCACTAGAGCCAGAAGAAATCGCCCTTGAGACCTGTAAATCCAAGTCCCTGTTGGCAGGGGAAGAGCCTGAGGACAGAGATCCAAGGGACGCCTGTGCTCCCTTGAGGCACACGGGTGGACCTATGGGCACGGGCATGGTGCGGGGGCAACCATGGCCGGCGGATTCTGTCCTCAAGGCTAGCCCTGGGTGAAGACACCAGGATGAGCTCAGGGGTCAGTAACTCCTTCCCAGAATATCCTTCGAGTCACAGGCCCGTGCTGTCCCCGGGCACAGACGAGACCCCTCTGGGCCTCCCACACAGGCAGGGGGAGGCGGATGGGGCGGGGGTGACGGGTGACTATGTGTGTGATCGTGTGTGTGCGAGACGTGGATTCCAGCTGGAAGCACTCGTCCGAGATTTTGGTGCAGATAAAGAATAACAGAGGCGCTCTCTGTTCTCTCTTTTTTATTCCTTTCACGCTTCTTTCTCTGCTCTGTGCTGAAGGTTGTTTTTCGAGCAACACGTGTGCACCCAGCGCGTCCCAAGCACCAGCTTCGTGCTGGGCTCTGCTCAGGCTCCAGAAGGGTCGGTGATGAGTGAGAATCTTCCAGAACAATGGCCCCAGTATGACAAAGGACAAGCCCAGGGGAAGATGAGATTCGTGTTCACAGATGCCCGGCCGGGCTCAGTGGCTCAGCCTGTAATCCCAGCGCTTTGGGAGTGGATGAATGGATTGCCTGAGCCCACGGGTTCGAGACCCGTCCGGGCAAATTGGTGAGACCTCAACTCTACAATAAATCAAAAATTAGCCAGGCGTGGTAGCACATGCCTGTAGTTCCAGCTACTTGGAAGGCTGGAAGGATCGCTAGAGCCCAGCAGGTCGAGGCTGCAGTGGCCAGAAGCATGCCACCGCACTCCAGTCGGGGCGACGGAGTGAGACTCAAACTCAAAAAAAAAAGAATAGTTTTATTTTGCTCATAATTGTGTAGCTCAGGAATCTGGGACAGACCCAGCAGTAGAGTTCTGGCTTTGGGGTCCCTTGGGTGGCTGCAGTCAGATAGCGACTGGACCTGCTCACGCCTGAAGGTTCAGTGGGACTGGACGTCCAGACAGGGGCGGCAAGCTCAGCGGGGCTGCTGACAGCAGGGT
>NW_007064641.1:0-2757 GCF_000164805.1 Carlito syrichta
CTCTCCATCCCATTCCTCTTCATTCAACTCCATTCCATTCAGTTTCATTCAATTCCATTCGTCGAATTTCCGTTCCATTCCTTTCTCTTCCATTCCATTCAATACAATTATTTTCCACTTCACTCCATTCCATTTCTCTCCATTCCATTCCCTTCCATTCCTCTCAATTCCTTTCCATTCCTTTCCATTCCATTCCACGCCATTCCATTCCATTCCACTCCTTTCCATTCCAATCCATTCCATTTCTTTCCATTCCGTTCTATTCCATTCCTTTCCATTCCTCTCCATTCCATTGCTCTTTATTCTACTGCATTCCATTCCTCACCAATCCAATCCATTCAATTCCATTCCATTGCATCCCTCTGTATTCCATTCTTTTTACCTCCATTCACTTCCTTTCATTACATTCCATTCATTAGCATTCCTTTCCTCTCCAATCCATTCCAGTCCATTCAATTAAAGTCCGTTCCATTCCTCTCTATTCCATTCCGTTCCATTCCATTCCATTCCTCGCCATTTCATTCCAATCCATTGCATTCCATTCAACTCTACTCCAATCCTCTCCACTCCATTCCGTAACTTTCCATTCCTCTCCATTCCATTCCAATCCATTCTATTCAAATAAATTCCATTCTGTTCCACTTCATTCCATTCCATTCCTTTGCATTCCATTGCATTCTGCTCAATTCCATTCCATTCAATTCCATTCCATTCCACTCCATTCCATTCCATTCCAGTCCGTACCATTCCATTCCCCTTCATTCCAGTACATTCCTCTGCATTCCATTCCTGTTCATTCAAATCCTTTCCATTCAGTTTCATCCATTCCATTCCACTCAATACCATTCAATTCCACTCCACTCTATTCCATTCCATTACAATCCTCTCCATTACATTCCTCTTCACTCCTTTCCATTAAATTAATTCCATTCCATTCCATTATAATCCTCTTCATTCCATTCCTATCCACTCCATTCCATAACATTCACTCCATCCATTCAATTCCATTCCATTCCTGGTCATTCCATTCGCATCCGTTCCACTCCATTCCATTCCTTTCTCCTCCATTCCACTCCATTCCATTCCTCTCCTTTCCTCTCCGTTCAATTCATCTCCAATACTCTATGCCCCATTCCATTATATTGCAATCCATTCCTTTCCATTCCCATCTATTCCACTCCATTCCATTCCTCTCCATTCCTTTCCATTCCATTCCATTCCTTTCTTTAGCATTCCTAACCTCTCCATTCCTTTCCACTTCATTCCATTCCAATACATTCCATCCCTCTTCATTCTATTGCATTCCATTCCATTAAATTCTTCTCCATTCCATTCCAATCCATTCCTCGCCGTTCCATTCCTTTCCCTTCCTTTCCATTCCATTCCATTCCACTCTACTCCATTCCAATCCACTCCATTCCATAACATTCCATTCTTCTTCATTCTTTTCCATTACATTACATTCCACTCAATTCTAATCCATTCCATTCCTATCCATTACACTCCATTCCCTTCCACTCCATTGCACTCCATTCCTTACCTTTCTATTCCATTCCATTCCATTCCTCTCCATTTCATTCCATTCCACTCTACTTCATTCCATTCCACTCCATTCCATAACATACATTTCCTCTCCATTACATTCCATTCCTTTCCTCTCCATTCCTCTCCATTCCATTTCTCTCCATTCCTTTCCCTTCTATTCCACTCCATTCCATTCATATCCGTTCCATTTCATTCCATTCCATTCCATTCCATTGCACTCCGATCAGTTCCATTCTATCAAATTTTATTCAAATCCACTCCATTCCATTCTATTCCACTCCATTCCATTCCATTCCTTTCCTTTACATTCCTCTCAATTCAACTGCAGTCCATTTATTTTCATTCCATTCCATTCCTCGATATTCCATTCCATTCCATTTTCTTTCATTCCATTCAATACCATACCATTCCACTCCACTTCTTTCCTTTCCACACCATTCCCTTCCATTCCATTCCATTGCATTCCATTCCATTCAATTACTCTCCATATCTTTCCATTCCATTCTCTTCCATTACACTCCTCTCAATTCCATTCCTCTCCCAACCATTTTATTATATTAACTCCATTCCTTTCCATTCCATTACAATTCTTTCCATTCCATTTGACTCCATTCCACACCTTTCTATTCCATTCCTCTCCTTACTAATCTTCTGCAATCCATTCCATTTCTCTCCTCTCCATTCCATTCTTCTCTTTTGCATTCCATTCCATTCCATTCCTCTCCATTCCATTCCATTCCTCTCCATTCCATTCCATTCCTCTCCTCACCTTTACTATGCAATCCCTTTCATTCCATTCCGCTCAATTTCATTCCATTCTATTCCATTCCATTATTTAATATTCCATTCCTCGCCATTCTATTTCATTCCATTCCATTTCATTCCTTTCCATTTATTTTGATTCCATTCCATTCCAACCCTTTCCATTCCATTCCATTCCAATCCTGTCCATCCATGTCGCTCCATTCCATTTTATTCCATTCCAATCCACTCCATTCCATTCCAATCCACTCTTTCAATTCCATTACTTTCCTCTCAATTCCTTTCCATTCCATTCTATTCCATTCCATTTCTCTCCGTTCCATTCAATTCCTTTACATTCCATTCCTCTCAACTTCATTCTTTCCCTTCATTAATATTCGATTTCTCTCCATTCAATTCATCTCCATTCCATTCCTTTCAATTCCATTCCATTCTATTCATTCCTTTGCT
>NW_007064641.1:3018-7092 GCF_000164805.1 Carlito syrichta
ATTTCATTCCATTCCACTCTGGTCAGTTCTATTTAATCAAATTTTATTCATATCCACTCCATTCCATTCGATTCCACTCCATTCCATTCCATTTCTTTTCTTTATATTCCTCTTAATTCAACCCCATTCCATTTATTTTCATTCCAATCCATTCGTCGATATTCTATTCTTTTCCATTCTGTTTCATTCCATTCAATACCATACCATTCCACTCCACTTCATTCCATTCCACACCATTCCATTCCATTGCATTGCATTCCATTCCATTCGATTACTCTCCATTCCATTCCATTGTATTCTTTTCCATTACACTCCTCTCCATTCCATTCCTCTCCCCTCCATTCAATTACATTAACTCTATTCCTATCCATTACATTACATTTCTTTCCATTCCATTTGACTCCATTCCACACCATTCTAGTCCATTCGTCTCCTTTCTAAACCTCTGAAATCCGTTCCATTCCACTCCTCTCCATTCCATTCCTTTCCATTGCATTCCATTCCATTCCTCTCCATTCCATTCCTCTACTCACCTTTCCTATGCAATCCCTTCCATTCCATTTCCCTCCATTCCATTCCATTCTATTCCATTCAATTCTTAAATATTCCATTCCTCGCCATTCCATTTCATTCCATTCCATTTCATTCCATTCCATTCCATTCCTTTCCATTCCATTCCGTTCCAATCCTCTCTATTCCATGTCATTCCATTCCATTTCATTCCATTCTAATAGACTCCATTCCAATCCAATCTACTATTCCATTCCATTACTTTCTCTCCATTCCTTTCCATTCCATTCTATTCCATTCCATTTCTCTCCGTTCCATTCCATTCCTTTACATTCCATTCCTCTCCACTTCATTCTTTCCCTTCATTAAGTTTCGAATCCTCTCCATTCTATTAATCTCCCTTCCATTCCTTTCAATTCCATTCCATTCCATTCCATTCCTTTGCATTCCTCTCCATTGCATTCCGACCCGTCCATTCCGTTCCACTCCACACCATTCCATTCCAATCCACTCCATTCCAATTCATTCCTTTTCTTTCCATTTCATTCCATTCCATTCTGTTCCATTCCATTCCTCTCCGTTCCATTCTATTCCTTTGCCTTCCATTCCACACCACTACATTCCATTCCACTCCACTACTTTCCCTTCCAGTTGACTCCTTTCCACTCCATTCTATTCCATTCCTTTCCATTCTATTCCTTTGCAATCCATTCCATTCCACTCCTCTGTTTTCCATTCCTCTCCATTGCATTCCTTTACATTCCATTCCTCTCCATTCCATTCCGTTCCCTTCCTCTCCTCACCATTCCTATGCAATCCATTCCATTCCTTTCCCCTCCATTCCATTCCATTCTATTCCTTTCCATTCTTTAATATTCCAGTCCTCGCCATTCCATTTCATTCCAATCCATTTCATTCTATTAAATTCCTTTTGATTCTATTCCATTCCATATCTTTCCTTCCATTCCATTCCAATCCTCTCCATTCCATTTCATTCCATTCCTTTCTATTCCATTCAACTTCTTTCCACCCCATTTTATTCCATTCCATTCCATGCCCCTCCATACCGTTTCATTCCTTTCCTTTCCAATCATTAGCATTCCATTGCTTTCCATTCCATTCCATTCCATTCCTTTCCTTTCCATTCGATTCCTCTCTATTTCATTCCATTCCATTCCTGTCCATTTCTTTCCTTTCCATTGCATTCCTCGCCGTTCCTTTACATTCCCTTCCATTCCACTCAATTCCATTCCACTCTTCTCCAATTTATTCCTTTCCATTTCTTCTCCATTCCTATTCATTCTGTGACATTCCATTCCATTCCTCTCCATTCCATTCCATTCCATTCCGTTCCATTCCATTGTACTCCACTCAATTCTATTCCATTCAATTTAATTCCATTCCATTCGAATCCATTCCATTCCATTCCTCTACATTCCATTCCTCTACATCAACTTCATTCCATTCAGCTTTTTTCAATTCCACTCCTAGAGAATCTGTTCCATTGCATTCTGTTCCTTTCCATTCTATACCATTCCATTACACTACACAACATTCCTATCCACTCCATTCCATTTCATTCAATTCCTCTCCATTGCATTCCATTCCGTTAAACTCCTCTCCATTCCATTCCACTCCACTCCTTTCCATTACATTAATTCCATTCGATTCCATTCCATTACATTAACTCCATTCTATTCCATTCCATTCCATTCCTTTCCATTCCATTCCACTCAATTCCATTCCATTCCTCTCCATTCCAATCCATTCCATTCCTCTCCATTCCTCTCCAATCCATTCTTTTACTTTCCACTATATTCATTCCATTCCACTTCAATCCATTCCATTCCATTCCCTTCCATTCCACTTCGTTCCATTCCTCTCCATTCCATTCCTCTCAATTAGTCTCCATTATATTCATTCCATTCCGTTTCACTTCATTGTTCTCCTTTAATTCCATTTTTCCCATTGCTACCCATTCCATTCCCTTCTAACCCAATCCTCTCCATTCCATTCCTTTCCCTTTCATTCCTCTCCATTCCATTCTTCTCCATTCCCTTCCATTCCTCCCCATTCCATTGCATTCATTTCCATTCCATTCCATTTCATTCCTCGCCATTAAATTCCATTCCATTCTTTTCCATTCCTCTCCATTCCATTCAATTCCATTCCATTCCATTCCACTCCATTCTATTCCATTCCATTCCTCACCATTCCATTCCTTTCCATTCCTCACCTTTCCGTTCCAATCCTTTCCTCCATTCCACTCTACTCCATTCCATTCTACTCTATTCCATAACATTACATTCCTCTCCATTCCATTCCATTCTTTGCAATTCTATTCCTTTCCATTCCTCTCCTTTCCATTCAATTCTATTTCATTCCATTCTATTGCACTCCGAACAATTCCAGTCCATAAAATTCTCTTCCATTCCACTCCATTCCATTACATTCCACTACATACCATTCCATTCCAATTCATTCCATCGCATTAATCTCAATTCCATTCCTCTCCATTCTACTCCATTCCATTCAGTTTCAATCCAAACCATTCTCTTCCATTCCATTCCAATTCATTCCATTCCTTTCAATTCCTTTCCATTCCATTCAACTCCTTTCCACTGCATTCTATTCCATTCTGTTCCATTTTCCTCCAATCCTTTTCATTCCACTCCATTCCATTCATTAGGATTCCTTTGCTCTCCATTCCATTCCAATCCATTCCATTCCATTCCTCTCTATTCCATTCCATTCCATTCCATTCCATTCGTTTCCATTCCAATCCATTCCATTCATCTTCATTTCTCTTCATTCCATTCCACTCAATTCCTCTCCATTCCATTACATTGCATTCTAATCCATTCCTCTCCATTCCATTGCTTTCCAATCCTCTCCATTACATTCCTCTCCATTCCATTCCATTCCTCTCCATTGCATTCCTTTGCATTCCTGTCGTTTCCTCTCCAATAATCTTCATTTCATTCTATTCCATTTTTTCCATTCTATTCCTCGCCATTTCATTCCATTCCTTTCATTCCAATCCTTTCCACTCTACTCCATTCCATTCCACTCTATTCCATAACTTTCCATTCCTCTCCATTGCATTCCATTCCTTTCCTCTCCATTCCATTTCTCTCCATTCCTTTCCATTCCATTCCATTCCACTCCTTTCCCATTCTATTCCATTCCATTCTTTTCCATTCCATTCATTACCATTCCATTCCTTTCCATTCCATTCCATTGCTCTCTATTCCATCCCATTCTGTTCCACACCATTCCATTCCATTTCTCTCCATTCCATTCCATTCCATTCCATTCCATTCCTTTCCCATTCCATTGCATTCCATTCTTTTCCATTCCATTCATTACCATTCCATTCCTTTCCATTTCATTCCATTACTCTCCATTCCATTCCATTGTATTCCATTACTCTCCATTCCATTCCATTCCAATCCAATCCTTTCTGTTCCATTCCAATCCCTTTCATTCCATTCCATTATATTCCACTCTGCTCCATTCCATTACACTCCATTCCATAACATTCCATTCCTCTCCATTCCTTTC
>NW_007064642.1:0-2049 GCF_000164805.1 Carlito syrichta
TGTGTGTGTGTGTGTGTGTGTATGTTAATCTTATGCACGAGGAGAAACTTAGGCACAGGGAGAAGCTTTTTCATCATCTTCAAAGGTATAGCCATATTTTTTTAGACAGAACCAAAGATTAAACTTCTCCTGACAGAACCCTAGTGAAGGGGGCAAACTGATCTCACTGGACATGTAAAAGACATGAAAAGGAAACACTGGATATTTGAAGGATTCAGTTGACACAAAAGAAAGTGATTCGAGAGTAAGAAAAGTCAGAGGATTAGAAACTAAACCTAGTAGTACAATGAAATATTTCATCTTCAGCTATTTTAAAGTATTTTTAACTGAGAATGTGGAGATAAATTATATATAGATGGCACATAGACAACTAATAAACATATAGGCAAACATTTACACTGTATATGTCAACAGTATCTGCAAATCAAAAAGAGTGCATGCCAGTTCGTTGTAGACTAAGGTTCTTTCATATACTCTTTCAGGACCTACGTTTTTATTTAAAAATTCAGCGTTGGGTTTCTAACTGCATTTTTAATGTTTAGGGAGAAAATATTCTTAGTAAACCCAGATGAACAGAGCAGCCTTTATTTCTGGATCAACTGTAAATTCACAACTATGAAGACTAGTTGAAGTATTTAAATTTCTGGATGAACTTTATATTGATTGCTTTTCTTAGGACCTTTTCCTTAAAACTCTGAAATTACTAATAATGGGAAATAATTTTTCTTAGCACCTGGTTGAGCATTCAGCCTATTTATAGACTTTAAAGAAAATTACCAAATTATTTTTTATAAGTCAACTTGATAACAATTTAAAAACTTTAGCTTAATTTATTTTTGTAGGCTTCTACTACTCACAGCTTATGATGCGTCTATGACTTTATAACTTTAAGCTATAGCTTTCACTTTCAAGATGCTCATTATCAAACAGAAAAGCCTAAATTCTGGGTATGTTGCTACCACCTGGGGTAGTATTTTTTCCCTTTTTTTTGAGTTGGAGTCTCACTCTGAGACCTAAACAGATTTATTTAGTTTAAAAGTTATTCAAAATTACTTCAGCATCTTTTCCCTGAGTTCTTTAAGCAACTTTTTTGAGGTATAATTTATTTTCTTTTGAGTTGGAGTCTCACTCTGTCGCTCAGACTGGAGTGCAGTGGCCGCTCCCGGCCACCTCAGCCTCGACCTGCTGGGCTCCGGCGATCCTTCCGCCTCAACCTTCCAAGTAGCCGGAATTATAGGCATGCGCTACCACGCCCGGCTAGTTTTTGATTTATTGTAGAGATGAGGTCTCGCCTGCCCAGGCGGGTCTTAAACCCGCGGGCTCAGGCAATCCACTCACCTCAGCCTCCCAAAGGCAGGGATTACAGGCTGAGCCGCCGACCCCGGCTTACACAAACCTTTTAGTGAATGTGTTTTGTTGGTCTGATTTTTAGTTTTTACTGCTTTTTCATAAAGAACACATGTCAAAATCCCTTTATTAAACTGAAATACTTTCATGGCTTTTTTGTATTTCCTTATATACAGAATGAAGGTTGACCTTTTACTCTGAAAATGATTTATTTCAAAAGGGAAGTGAGGGTGATTCATTTTGTGGTAAAACCCCTAATATGTCTCCGTAACTCAGGAGCATCTGTGCAGGAGTTATCATTAAATATGAGTTATCATCATTGATCTTCTCCATCTCCAAAAAAGGAGGAGGATTTTATATTGCATAAATTAAAGCAGAGGATAAAGATGGAAAAATTGAAGGAGAAGGGGAAATAAGCGACACAGGACCTCCTAGCTCCTTCACAATTTCTTATTCCTCTTCCTTCCCCAAATATGTTTGTGGCTCCTCTTGGTACCCAATAATAAAACACAAGTATAAATGCATAGAAACTGTTATGAATTCTATCTTCTGATTGCCTGTGTGCTACTAATGGTCTCCTTTAAAAACATTTTTTATGAGATCAGAAATTTTTTGTTTATTGTGAGATCAGAAATTATTTATTAAAAACGTGAAAGAGTATGACTGATACTAATTTTAGCTATATGGTGACCTTGCTTCGCA
>NW_007064642.1:2069-53468 GCF_000164805.1 Carlito syrichta
GAGCCCATCTCAGAACTGTGCAACTCTGAAGACTTCCATTGTTCCCAATAGTATTCCCATTCAATGAGCAGCCTGTATGCATCCATTCCTGGTCTCTGGTCTCACTAGAAACTCAGTCTCCTCAGGTCCAGAACAGCAAGGACGAGTGAGTTTCCCACCTGGATGTAAGAGCGAAGACTGCTTTGGACTGTCTGGCATATCCAACCTACTTACAATGTTACATTCCATTGCTGAAACCTCCAGAAATAATCTGTTACCCTCAAGTCTGGGAGTTTATAAGATGTTGTTTCACCCTCAAATATAATGCTCCTACCCTGAGTAGGACAAATTCTTTTTTTTTTTTTTTTTTTTGAGTTGGAGTCTCACTCTGTCGCCCAGACTGGAGTGCAGTGGCATATGTCTCCGTAACTCAGGAGCATCTGTGCAGGAGTTATCGATATATATGAGTTATCATCATTGATCTTCTCCATCTCCAAAAAAGGAGGAGGATTTTATATTGCATAAATTAAAGCAGAGGATAAAGATGGAAAAATTGAAGGAGAAGGGGAAATAAGCGACACAGGACCTCCTAGCTCCTTCACAATTTCTTATTCCTCTTCCTTCCCCAAATATGTTTGTGGCTCCTCTTGGTACCCAATAATAAAACACAAGTATAAATGCATAGAAACTGTTATGAATTCTATCTTCTGATTGCCTGTGTGCTACTAATGGTCTCCTTTAAAAACATTTTTTATGAGATCAGAAATTTTTTGTTTATTGTGAGATCAGAAATTATTTATTAAAAACGTGAAAGAGTATGACTGATACTAATTTTAGCTATATGGTGACCTTGCTTCGCAGTTGTGTAAGTCTTGGGATTTTCTGTAATACTTTTATTTTTTTTGAGTTGGAGTCTCACTCTGTCTCCCAGACTGGAGTGTAGTGGCTGCTCCCAGTCACCACAGCCTCGAGCTGCTGGGCTCCGGCGATCCTTCCGCTTCAGCCTTCCAAGTAGCTGGAATTACAGGCATGCGCTACTATGCCTGGCTGAGTTTTTGATTTATTGTAGAGATGAGGTCTTGCCAAGTTGCCCAGGCAGGTCTCGAACCCGTGGGCTCAGGCAATTCACTCACCTCAGCCTCCCAAGGCATGGGATTACAGGCTGAGCCACCGAGCCCAGCTTTGTAATACCTTTAAAAGACAGGAATCCTATCTTAGAGAACTTTATATATTCATTTAATAGAACTTTGCATGGAATAAGGACTTAATAGTTGTTAGTTAATTGACAAAAAGTATCAGTTGATAATGACAAATAAAAGTATTTTCTTTGGACCTTATATTCATAAATAGGCTTGAAAAGTATTGCTGTGTTCCTAAAGGAGGAACAGAGATCTTAAACTACAGTTCTTAACCAGTAATACTTGACTCATCACCTTCTTCCCTAAATCTGAACTAAAATACTATGTATTATAGCTACTCAGAAGTTTATAAACCAAACTACCAAAAATTCGATTTGTGTGAAGAAGCAGAAATTTTTTTGAAAGACTAGATAATGTCTACTAAGCTGTTGATGATCTCCTTTGGCACTTGAAGGACTTTGTGGTTTGAAAGCCATGCTCACCTTCCAAAAGGAACTTTCCCACACTTTTGCTATATTTGATTAAATAGGTGATGGTAAAGAATTATTTTGTCACTGTGTCAGAAATAGATTCTTATATATTGCAGTTATAAATTATTTGAAGACACTTCAGAAAAATCTAGGCCTAAAGTTTCTAGCTAAAGTTATTCAACATTTATTAACTGAAACATCTCAGAGCTCAGGCTTAATTCCCACAAATGCCAATGGAGAGGTTCTTTTCTGATCTCCTTAGCTAGGAGTATTCTAGAATTTTATTCTGCTGTCCTATTTTCTTTTTTGTAGTAAAAAAGCCTGACAGGTATAGATAGGGACTATGTGAGATTGATAACCTTAATTTTAAAAGTAACCAATTTCAAGAGACTTAGATTTCAAAAATTGTAGCATGATAAATTCAACCCTCTCTAGGTTTTACAAAGTAATAGAGTTATGACAGTTATTTTTAGTAATTGTTTGTAGTTGGTATATAGTTTTGTCAATGTAGGCTACTCCCTTCCTATGCACAAAGATTTCTATTTGTATACTCTGAGGACTGAATTGATTGATTGATTGATTGATTGAGTCAGAGTTTCACTCTGTCGCCCAGGTTGGAGTATGATGGCATGCTCACAGCTACCACAGCCTCAACCTGGCTGGTGATCCTTCTGCCTCAGCCTTCCAAGTGGCTGGAACTACAGGCATGTGCCACCATGCCTGGCTAATGATCTCACCAAATTGCCCAGACTGGTCTGGAACCCCTGGGCTCAGGCAGTCCTCTTGCCTGTACTTCCCAAGGTACTGGGGTTACAGGTGTGAGCCACCATGCCCAGCCAGGACTGAATCTGAAAAATCAGTTTGGCTCTGAACCAAAGAGAAAATATTTTATTTTCTAATTTCAACTGTGCTGTCACATTCTGTCTTTCCTTATACTCTGCAATTCTTGCCCTACTCAAAATGAAGTTTAAAAAAATTTTTTTATTACTCTCGTCTGCTCTGGGTAAATATCAGGACCTCTTCTGCAGGCTAGTAGTCTCTGTTGATTGGCAAATACAGCAAGCAGAATAACGAAGATATTTTTTTCTGTGAGCTTAATAATTATATCACGTTTGATGCCCAAAATGCCATATGTTTGCAAGTTCTAAAGGGGGAGGCAGCTGCCACCATTTCTCTCTTCATATGATAGTGAATGCTTGATCTTGAATTGTCAGTTTATTGGGGAAAAAGGAGAATCTTGTTCTTCATTTGGGAAAAATGAGTTGGAATTTCAACATTCTTTTCTTGAGATTATAGTAAATACTGGTTTCATTTCTCTAGTTAAAGCCCTTGAGTGTGATATTCAAGGAATCTCCATTCATGCCATAGACCACACAAGGTATTTGTAGGACTCTTTTGAGTAGTCTGTTTGCATGGTTGAAACTCTGACACCCTGACACTGGGAAATTCTTGGAATTTTATCAACCATAATTTAAAAAATCATTCTCTCCTGGCTTATAGTGTTGTTTGTCCACTGAATCCCAAAGTTTATTTTATCAGCAGTGACCTTTTGTAGCATTTTCAGATTTTACTGATCAAGCAGTATAATATCGGATCAAACTTAGTTTTAAACACATATCCTTTGATAGTTTGGTAGCTCAGGAATGAGATGACTATCCTTCTATCATGGCAGAGTAGAAACTGTTCTTGCTCTTGCCCGCCCAGGATTTGTACTCTTTGGTCTTATGAACATCTTATGAACACTTACCATTGGCTTTCAAACTTTTGACTGTGACTCATAGTAGGTAGTACATATTATACTGTGACTTAATATATTACACTGTGATTTAGTATATGTGTTTGTTTGTTTGTGTGTGTGTGTGTGTGTGTGCGCGCGTGTGTGCGTGTGCGCACATTATGTATAACAGAAGCACAGTTTCATGAAAACATACCTTGCTTTACTATGTGTAATACACTTCAACATTTGCTATTCTGTAGTTTTCACTTTTTATTTATCTGGTTGTGGCCACTAAATTGACTCATGACCTATTAATGTGTCTCAGCCTTCAGTCACTGTATCTTCAGCCCAAGTGTCTGCCTGCTGCCATTTAGCAAATCTAATTTTTTGGTGAACATATAGTTGTAGAATCCTTTGTAATGAAAGGCTAGCTTCTAGAAGTTCTCAGAAGTTTAAAAAAAGTCACCTCTTTGTCCCTCTTTCCCACTCTAGTGAGAAGAATGAGTTTTGTTTTGTTTTTTTTTAACTTACAGAAACATTTCTTTTTTTTTTGAGTTGGAATCTCACTCTGTCGCCCAGACTGGAGTGCCGTGGCATACCCCCGGCCACCGCAGCCTCGACCTGGTGGGCTCCAGCAATCCTTCCGCCTCAGCCTTCCAAGTAGCTGGAACTACAGGCACGCGATATCACACCCGGCTAATTTTTTGATTTATTGTAGAGATGAGGTCTCGCCAAGTTGCCCAGGCGGGTCTCGAACCCTTGGGCTCAGGCAGTCCATTCGCCTCAGCCTCCCAAAGCACGGGATTACAGGCTGAGCCGCCGAGCCCAACTTACAGAAACATTTCAAGAATAGGTCAGAGAATTACTATATACCATTCACCCAGAGACCCCATTTCAGGTTTTACCAGTTGTCCTCATAAAGTCCTTTGTTAGCAAAAAGATCCAATCCAGGATCATGATTTTACACCCAATATTTATGTCTCTCTAGTAAGTCTTTCCTTGACTTTTTTGACCAAATTGATACTTTTGAAGATAGTAAGCCAGTCATGTATGTTACTCAGTTTTGGTTTGTCCAGTGTTTCTTCATGATTAGACCGAGTTTATGCATTTTGGGCCACAGTATTGCAAAAGTGATACTGTGCTCTTCTCATTTTGTGCCATCAGTTCATCGCATTACTAATAATGTTGTCTTTTTTAATTTTTATATTGAGTTGGGGTCTCGCTTTGTTGCTCAGTCTGGAGTGCAGTGGCACAGTCATGGCTCACCGCAGCCTCTATCTCCTGGGTTTAAGTAATCCTTCCGCCTCAGTCTCCTGAGTAGTTGGGACTACACGCATACACCACTACGCCCAGCTATTTTTTAAATTTTTGTAGAGACAGTACTTTGCTGTATTACCTAGGCTGGAGACTTTGTTGTCTTTGATCACTGGATTGAGATGATGTTTATCAGTTTTCTCCATAGCATAACTCCTTATATTTTATAAGGGAATACTTTTGAGAAGACGTAAAATTCAGTTTCTCATCTACTTTTGCCCATTATTTTTGGCATTCACTAATATTCCTTTCTTGTAAAATTTTGATTTTACAGTGATGGCTGCCAAGTATTGATTTTTCTAACTTCATTACTCCTTCTACGTTTATTGGTATGCATACTACTGTAAGGAAGAACTTTTTCTCCTCCCCACTGATTTTTCCATTCATTTATGTCAGTGTATACTAGGCTACTATTTTATTCAGTGGTTTATAATTTATTACTATTATTATTTATTCTGATGCTCATGTCACTTGGCTTTTTTTTTTTTTTTTTTGAGTTGGAATCTCACTCTGTCGCCCAGACTGGAGTGCAGTGGCATGCTCCCGGCCACCGCAGCGTCAACCTGCGATCCTTCTGCCTCAGCCTTCCAAGTAGCTGGAACTACAGACAGATGTGCGCTATCACGACTGGCTAATTTTTTTGATTTATTGTAGAGATGAGGTCTCACCAAGTTGCCCAGGCGGGTCTTGAACCCACAGGCTCAGGCAATTCACTCACCTCGGCCTCCCAAAGCACGGATTACAGGCTGAGCCACCGAGCCCAGTGTCACTTGGCTTTTTAAGCAGGCTTCTGTGTACTTTTTCCATGCCATGTAAGTGTTGTGTAAGTGCTTTCTTACCTTCTGACCCAAGAAACCCAGGCTCATTTTCTTTCAGTACCCCAATTCTGGAATTAGCCATCTCTCCAGGGAGCCCTGTTTCTTATAGTGGAAAGTGGCATTTAGAAACAATGATCTGAGTACTCAGTGTGCTAAATGCTACTGGAGTGCTGCTTTACCCAGATCCTCTCAGTGAGCCTAGCTGTGGGGGGCAGGTGTTGAAGTGCATTTATTAAAGATGTTACATATACACATATATTTACATTTTTAGTTATTTATGTATATTGAAAATCATGAGTTCATACTGATACCTTCAATGCCTACATATCACCACAGGATTCACTCTAGTTTTCCTTTTTTCTTCATTTATATCTGTCTTCTCCAACAATGAGAAACCTAGTTGTCATTATCAATATGTTTACTTATTTGCTTAATTCCCATGTATAAAGTGGATCTCTAACTAAACCAGGTTACTGCCTCACCACTGTACCCTTTCTTTACACCAGGGCTCTACCTTCCAGAAATAAGATAGGAAGGAAGATAAGTTTTCTTAAAGTGTTTGGCAAGGAGATTCTATCATCCCTTGCAGTAACCTTTTCTATAACCACAAAGGAAAATGAATACATACAGTGTAAAAACTGATATTTAAGCTCTTTGCTTCAGATTTTTAGATTCTTACATATATTTTATAAATTCATCTGCATATTGACCAAGCACTTTCTGTGATAACTCTCATGTATTGAGCGTGACCAAATGCTAGGCCTAAACCATATAATAATAACTCTACAGGTAGGCATTAAGGAACCCAATAAGATTCAGTGAGGTTAAAGAAGTTGATCAAATCACAGTTAAGCAGTACACGGAACTTCAACTCAGGATATCTGACTGCAAATACACACTCTTCCCAAATCACATGTATAGCGTGGTGGTATATTGTTAACTCATGGGTGGTGGGGGTGGGGGGTTGGGCAGACATTTTCCCAAATATCATTACTCTTTTTGTTTGTTTAAAGAGAGATGAGGTCTCACTATGTTACTTGGGCTGGTCTCAAACTCCTGGGCTCAAGTGATCCTCCTGCATTAACCTCCCAGAGTGCTGGAATTACAGGTGTGACCACTGCACCTGGTCATACTGAGTTTCTTTTCTTTCTTTTTTGTTTAGAAATGGGGTCACTATGTTGCCCAGTCTGGTCTTGAACTCCTAGGCTTCAGTGATCCTTCTGCCTTGGTCTCCCAAAGTGCTAGAATTATAGGCATAAGCCACTGCACCCAGCCCATCACTCTTAAACCATGGCATTTACTTTTTTTAATTTAAAAAATAAAGAGGAAGAGATAGAAATTATTCAACTAGTTCATTAATTTCTTCTACTAACTTTTGAGAGAGTTGAGTCAATGAGAGGTGATGATTATTGGATTCATGTCATGAGGTATTTTATTGGCTTCTTCACACATTTTCTGTGTGCCATCTCAAAATAAACACATGTAGTTTCTTTGATAGTTCTTATATTTGGTGGAGCCTCTGTTGAGCTGACTACCTGGAACTCTTAAATTTGGTTATAACAAATAAACCCCCTAAAGTTTATGGACTTTTTTTCCTCCCTCTGTTTCACTTAGATGAAATAAAATAGATGAACTCAACATTCTATGCTGCTTATCTGGAATAAATTATTTTCTAAGCAAGTGGATGTTTGCAAAGCTCACTCTGTAGAAGTCTGTCTCTGAGTTGTTCTTTTGCCAGGTTCTTTGGTTACCAAACCTTAATTTGAGAAAGAATTGATTGTCATCAATTGGTGAACTCCCTCCTAGGGAAGCAAAGAAGAGAATTTATTTTTGTATTTGAGAACATTCTTTTTTATTTTTTATTGTTTGCATGGGATTTTATTTTATTTTTTATTATAAAGATGTGTACAATTCTTTTTTTTTTTTTTTTACTCTCAGATACTTCTCCATGCTGGTTATCTTTGAGCAGAAACTTGCATGATTAGGCAGCCCTGTGAATGGTAGTGTGTATGCCCTCGGCCAGAATGTCTTAATTTGTGATAGACCAGTATGGAGAAAAATTCAGATTGTTTTAATATCTAGATTCTTAATTTGGGAATGATACTAGAGATGTGTACTACCTATAAACTAGATTCTCTTTATAACTGAAAGACAAAAGACTGTGGCCAAGAACTAAAAATAGTGCTTATTTTCCCCAGGGAGTTAATGTCTTTTGAGTCAGAAAGAACTAATAAATGCTTGTTGACTGGGTTGAAAAAAATTAAATAAACAGAAGAACAAGTGAAGAAAAAAAGAGTTCAGATTCAACTTTCTGGATAATTTATCTCTATTTCTGTATATCTCATGTGTTCTTTGAGTGCACCAAATACCCAGAATTTTCTTGAAGGATTTGAATTAGTAGATATTTTCAGATCTGCTATCACTTTACTTTAATCAACTAAAGCTTATTCTTCAGACAGTTGTGTTTTGCTCACCTCTTACTGGCTATATGTCTGTGATCAAGTTACTTAACCTTTCAGAACTTGTGTCATCTTTAGGATAATGATACAGTCATGAGTTGCTTAACTACAGGGATATGTTTTGAGAAATACATCACTGGGAGATTTTGTTCTTGGACAAACATTACAAAGCGTACTTCCACAAACCCGGATGGTGTAGCTACTACACACCTGGGCTATATGGTATACCCTCTTTCTCCTAGGTTATAAACATCATGTTACTGTACTGAATATTGTAGGCAATTAGAATACAATGGTAAGTAATGTGTATCTGATCACAGAAAAGTTACAGTAAAAATACTGTATAAAAGATAAATGATTTACTTGTATTGGACACTTAACAGCTCATAGGACTAGAAGTTGCTTTGAATGAGTGAGTCAGTGAGCAAGTGGTGAGTGAATATAAAGGCTTAGGACAGTATTGTACATGACCGTGGACTATAAACACTGTATACTTAGGTTACACTGAAGTAAAAAATATTTTTCTTTCATCAATAATAAATTAACCCTAACTTATTATAACTTTATTACTTTATTAGTATAAACTTTTTAAACTTCTA
The DNA here is from genome assembly GCF_000164805.1 of Carlito syrichta. Taxonomy (NCBI): domain Eukaryota; kingdom Metazoa; phylum Chordata; class Mammalia; order Primates; family Tarsiidae; genus Carlito; species Carlito syrichta. Next base: position 10,565 of record NW_007064642.1, read on the forward strand.
ACTTTGACTTTTGCAGTAACACTTGACTTAAAACAGAAACACATTGTACAACTGTACAAAAATATTTTTCTTTATATCCTTATTTTTTGTAACCTTTTCATTTTTTATTTTTTAAACTTAAAAAAATAACTAGGTCATACACGTATTAGACTAGGCCTACAGAGGGTCAGGATCATCAGTATTACTGTCTTTCACCTTCACATCTTGTCCCATTGGAAGTTCTTCAGGGCAATATCATCTCCTATGATAACAGTGCCTTCCTCTGGAATATCTCCTGAGCAACCTGCCTGAGGCTATCTTACAGTTAACTTTTACATACATATATGTAAGACATATATATACAGAGGGTGCCAAAAAAAAGTGTATACATTTTTTAAGAAAGGAAAAAAATATATTAAAATTGTAATACTCAATATATACCAATAACAAAAGATGAAAGCAAGTTGTTTGACTTCTGCAATTACAAGAGGTGCTCAAAGTGGTTACCATCAGCGTCCAGACACTTTTGTTTATGGCAAACTAAAAGTAATGCATAGATAGCATCTCTTAAAATGTGTATACATTTTTTGGCACCCCCAGAGTGTGTGTGTGTGTGTGTGTGTGTGTGTGTGTGTGTATGGAGTACACTCTAAGATTTAAATGATAAAAAGTATAGTAGAATAACTACTAGATGACAGGAATTTTTCAGCTCTAGTATAGTCTTATGGGATCACTATTACATATTTGGTCTGTTGTTGACTGAAACATTAGTTATGCAGTATATGACTGTAGTAATGTACTTTTCAGCATGGCTGAGAAGATCAGGTGAGATAATATATGTTAAAACGCTGTAAGATATAAAAACATTTACCATTGTTAGTACTTCCTAGAAGTGGGCATAAGTTAGAAGTAAAAAGAGGCACCGAGGCCAGTTTGGAGAAAAAGAAGTTTACATTCCCACTTCAGTTACCACAGTGTGAAATTACTATGAGCCCCTTAGGGAAACAGGTCAAGAAACTATGTCTGATCAGAATTGTTCTTGCTGGCCTTTAAGAATAATGTAACCTGGTGACTTTCATTCAACATATCCAAAAAGGTATTACTAATCCTTCCCTAGTCAGTCATGATTTCTGTGGGAATGTTAGTTTTTAGGTTTATGTCAATAGTCTTTCAGTGAAGAGGTCTACTAGAGAAAGACTCACTCTTATCAGATAGTATTAACTATATCCATAATAAAAGATTCATAGATCTGAATTCAAAAAGGTAATTGGCCTTGTAGGCACATTATATATAATTCTTTTTTTTTTTTTTTGAGTTGAAATCTCCCTCTGTTGCCCAGGCTGGAGTGCAGTGGCATACTCACAGCTACTGTGGCCTCAGTCTTTCAAGTAGCTGGGATTGCAGGTACATGTCCATGCCTAATTTTTTAAAAAATTTTTTGTAGAGATGAGGTCTTGCCAGGTAGTCTAGGCTTATCTTGAAGATCCTTCTGCCTCAGTCTTTCAAGTAGCTGGGATTGCAGGTACATGTCCATGCCTAATTTTTTAAAAATTTTTTTGTAGAGATGAAGTCTTGCCAGGTAGTCTAGGCTTATCTTTAACCCCTGGGCTAAGGTAATCCTCTCACCCCTGCCTCCCAAATTGCTGGAATTATACCACGTCCGGCCTAACTCACTGTATATAATTCTGATATATGACAGAATTGATCAGTCTTCTTAAGAATTTTTTTTTGATTGGGAATGAATCAGGAACCCTTTATAGATTCTTTTTAAACTGTATTGCTCAGGCCAACCCTCCAAGTAATGATCACTTCACTTGACTTAATTTCATAGAATTGGTTTAAGGAATCAAGACGATAGCAAGATGTTAGAGGGGAAAGAAGAGCATGCTTGGAAAGTTTGAAAGGAAGAATATAAACTTCATGTGGAAAATGGGAAGGCAGTATAGAGTTCCCAAGAGCCCAGAGAGAAGTGAGTTGTTACTTATTATAGAGTTGTGTAGGGTATAAGTGAGGATTAACTACATAAGTAGGCTGCATACAGGTGAAATTTGAGCTTCTAATTGTCCCTCACTCCCCTGGTAGTGGGCCAGGTATCCTTTGTGTTGTCATATCCCCCTGTATCCTCCTCCTTCCCTCCCACCCCTAGCAATAACCTACAACTGCCCATCCCACCCTGTGCTAATGTGACTAGTGTTCATGGCCCACTTATGAGTAAGAACATGTGGTATTCAGTGTTTTGTTTCTGTGATAGCTTACTTAGTATGATGGTAATTTCCCCTGCACTATTGAGTCCTGTAGTCTTACAATTCCACTGCTGTCTCTGTTTTCTCTCTTAATTTCTGACCCTTCTTTTTTTCCCCCTTTATAACCCTTTTTAATTGTCTTTTTTTCTGATTGTAGCATCTTAGGAAACTCTGGTAGGCTTTTATACTTAGAGGTTCAGCCAGCAAATCTTCAGTGCACATAGAGCTTTCTTTGCAGTGAACCAAAGTTCCAGTTTGCTGGGCTTCCTCATGGTGCAGCAGGAATGATCTCATTAAAATTGATCATAAAAGGCTTAAAGGTGCTTTGACTAACGTTTCTGTCTGGACTTCATTACTTAAGAGATCCAAAGTTGAAAATTCCCCATTCTCATCATGTTCAGAGAAATCAGCCTTGAAGACTGCTGCCTACTCTGAGGCAGTGGACACTGGAAGGTTGGTGGGATTTGCCCCTGAGCATGCCCCCAAAGAACCTCTCTTTATTCCTAGAAGCTGGAAGCTTTTCTTTTCCTACTGCAAGTGGCAGCCCGAATTCTGAGTTGAAAGTGAATCTTTGCCCTTGGCTCCTCTCCAGCATTCCTTGCTGAGCGAATAGGGATTTGGAATGTCAGAAAATAGAAGAGGGGAGGGGAAAAGATGTGTGTATGACTGTGTTTATATGTAAAAGCTGCTTCGTCTGGGAGGACTTAAGGAAACTCAACTTCAGACTGCTTCCCTCTCAAACTCTTGGTTCCTTATTTATAGTTTTTTTGTTTTTTTAAGTTGTTTAACCTGAACTTATCACAGCAGTTCCAAACCCCTTACAGCCCAGTGGTATCAAGCTAAGGGAAAACAGCATTATGTCCAGAGGATTTATATTTTCTTCCCTCTGGATAAAGCGACGGTAGTTGTTCCCACACTCATCTCCGGCAGGATCCAAGGTCGTCTTTTTTCTGGGATTTAAGCAGACGTCATCGGGAACCTAGACTCAGGCTTTATTGGAGAGCAAGCCTCAGTAAGAAGAGTCCTTTTGGGAGAACCAAGGATTCAATCTAGGCGTAAAAAGTGTTGCTCAGCACAATACCTTCTACGGTAAGCTACCAGTCCTGAGCAGTTGTGTTTGAAGCTGAATTGAAAAATATTGATGGAACACGCCTCTCAGACTCTGTGTAACTGGGGACTGGCTCAGAATTCAAGACTATAATTTACAGGGCTGCTTTTATCCTTTATTTAGTTCTATCCAAAGTCATCTTGCATCAACTTAAAAGGAGAGATTCTTTGAGGGTAACCTACAGGGGCAATTTCCCAGCTTTGTGTGAAGAATCCAGTGGTTGAGTATCTATCTACATCTTGAGGAACCATGTCCTCTTTATACACCCGAAGTAAAGAATTCACTCGGAATAGGAAATCTCAGTCTGATTCTCCCCCAGCATCTCCTTCCCCGACTGCCAAGACACTCCGAGTAAGCAGCGATTTTTATTTATGTATGTTCATGGCTGTATCGAAGGTGAAGAATGTGTATGTATTTAACTTGGGGGGTTAGGTTTAGAACAAAGGCATTTAATAGCATATGGGAATCAGTAGGGGAAACAAATTTTGCATGTAAAGACCCTGTTAGCTTCTCTGCAAGAGGTTATGCTTCATGATACTTAACATAGTCTTAAGTAAAAGCAATTTCTGTCTTTTAGCTTTTAACTATCACTCGTAAACTGCTTAACAGTAGAGAGTCCTTATCACTGTATCTTACAGGGCTTTTCTTAATTTCTGTGACTATATTTAGTTGCTGACTTTTCTGTGTTTTATGGGCCAATACTATGTTTCAAGGAAAAAGCTCCCACATGGCCATGAAACTATATACATTAAACTTCAGTTATATGCAAGTTCTGTGTGTATATTTGTGTATGTGTGTACATGAGATAGAGTGTGCCTTTGCCTATTTTGCATGTCTATCTGCGAGTAATAGAAAAACAAAAATGAGAAAGGAGTTATAGACACTTGGAAACTTACTCCTCAGTTACCAGGTATCATCAGGAAATTTCGTGCTTAAAAACCAAAGAATTAACTCCAGACCATTGACAGTCAGCTATATAGAGGTGTTTGTTCTGGCCTAGGTAGAGACATTAGAGATTTTTCTTCATTTCCTCTAGTGAACATCTCTGTTGAAGTGATTTACATATCAGCGTTTGCATCTAGTTTAGTGTCTTCCTCTTGTAGGAAACTGACAAAAGCAAGAACTGCTACCAATAGTAAGCAATGAGAAGCCCTAATGGGCATATTAGGTAGTAGGTAATATACCAGTTTCTTCTTAGGGAACTAGATTGTGTTCTATGGTATATACAGAGTAAGAAGAAGGCCATCAAGGGAGTTGTGAGGAGAAAATCTGCAGAAAGCCTGAATAAGACTAGTGTGTTTCTTTTCAGTTATTTTGTATCTGTTTTCAATGTCTTTCTCACAGGGTAAATCACCATGTAGTGGAATTTAAGTATATGGCATGTTGGTCTAGGACCTCAGCCAGAGATGTTTAGTTACCAGAATACCAAAAGAATGTTGTGAAGTTATTTCATTCATAAGTTATTTTTTGTGAGAGCACCAAGAAAGGCTCCAATGTGTATGTCACCATCATTGAACTTCAGGAGTGTTTCTTCAACCTGTAGACTGGTACTTTTCTTTGTTTCAAACAGCCTCAGATGCTTTGTCTCCAGTAACTGTTGGTTAGTTTTTGGTGGCTACTGATTGAGGTCCTCAAACCCGAACCCCTTTACTTCCTTTAGTGTTTCCCTTTGCTTCTTTTCCTCTTATCGTACTTAGTAAAGAGCCCGTTGTTAACATCTGTTCACCACTGTAACCATAGCTCCCAGAGCAATGTGGTGAGCAGTCAACAATTATGTTTAGTGCCCATCCCCTTTTCTCCTTTCTGTTTTTCCATTTCTTCTCTAGGGTGAGGTATTACTTTTTTCTTGTCTCACTCCTAACAGCTGCCCTCCACCCTTCCCACCCTCATTCCACCACCCCTCATCTCTGCCTTTTAGAGGTCAGAGTGGGAGAAAAATTGAGAACTTGAATTACAGGAAACCAAAACATGGGATGGCTTAATAAGAGGCTTCTTCCCAATTTTTGTGGTCAGTGGCTGTGGATCCCTTCAATAGCATCAGCTTACTGTAACTAACTTTCAGAGTCCAAATGGCTTTAGACTATGATAGAATGTTGATTTTCATATACCACTCATGTTCCATGATATTGCACATGTCTTCAGTGTCTGAGAGAGTGAACGATAGGCAAGACTAATGTGGAGGCTGCTGACACTAGGAACTGGTTATAAAACAAAGATTCTTCTCCTAAGATTTCCCTTAGCCTAGTTTCTTTTCTCTCATGCCCAACCAATTAGTATGCTCTTTAACAACTAGTTTTGTGGTAGTGTTCTTGTGCTCATATGCCTTCTGATGGTTGCTTGTAACTGGCTGATCCTCAGCCGCCCTAAAAGGTGGGTATTGCTATCTGCATTTTACATGTGAGGAAACTGAGATACATAGAAGAGAAGTGGCATGCCCAGCATCACTCAACTAGTAAACAGCAGAGTCTTGATTCAAGCTCGGGTCTCTCTGACTCCAAAACCAGTATTTATCAGCAACACGTTGGAGTACCTATCAAATAAGATTAAGAACTTAATAAGAGGGGCAAAGAAAACAGTTAAAAGCTTAAGAAACTGTGTGGGTCCAAAATTGATTCATCGTGGGAACACAGGAAAGCAAAATTGCAGGAGGGATAAAAGCTGAGTCTATAAAGGGAGGAAATTGACAGGCCGTTGAATCTGAATCTCCTATGCCTGCTACTTAAATTCCAGTCAAATCTTGTGGGACCATCAACCTCACAGAGCCTGAGAACCTTGTAGGCTTCAGATTTCTCTTAAAGGTGGAAATGCTTGGTTGGACCTTCACAGTAAAAATGCTGGAAAGTTTCTGTGTGCACTTCAGAATTAAAGTCAGGGAAGTTCTCTCACTGCCCTTACCCAAACACCCAAACATATATATATATACACACAGTTTTCTTCTAGAGATGGCATAAAGTTAAAGAGGTACAGCCTCTGATCCAACATTCTTCAAAACAGAGGATTGAAATTTTGAACAGCATTTAAGTTTGATTCTTTTTTTGTGTGTTGTTAAAGGGGCTAAATATTAAATGTTTCCATATACGGAAAATATCCTCAAAAAGAATTTTTAAATAATTGCTAGTCAGGTGGAACTGCTGCTTTTGGCTTTTATACCAGTTTCACATCAGTTCAACATCTTTTTTGTCTCTAAAAGTCGGGGAATTCCCTGTGTAACAGATCTGATTTGTTACTAGGAAAAGCAAAACAACTTCCAGTTTCCCATTTTAGACACCTTGCCCATCATCAAATGTTCAAGAAGTAGTAAGGGAAAACTATAAACTGTAATTTAAACAGGCTATTATTTTTAACTTGAGAAAACAAAAAGACAAGATGATTTTTAGTGACTGGCAAACTGAAACTATTTTATCATATGCATTTGTTTTTAAACTCCCAGCAGCATCTGATACGTTTCATGTTATATAGTTCAGAGTCTCTGTACTCAGTAAACCTATGACCCTTTTTAATAATATAAAAACATAATATTTGTCTGGAGATTATGCAACTAGTGTACTCTCTAATGAAAAATTATTCATGTGCAGAAGATAGTACATGTCCTTACCAGCCAAGAAGATTTTGTTTACCTTCTCTGGCTTGTATTTTGAAAGTAATACATATTTTTCATTTTTTAAACATAGAATTATACTTTTAAACACAGTTTTTAAAAATACACAGCCTTCTTCCTCAGCAGAGAAAATGTCTATCCATCCTTTTAGTATCTCCCAACTGGCTCCTACCTTACTAAGGATAGCTATTATAAGTATGGTCTGCTCCTAATATTGCTGTTTTGGTCTCTGCTGACCCTAAATAATGAAATAATTTTTTAATCAGTATTTTTGACTTTCACGCTAGTTTCATATTAGTTCAACATCTTTTTTTGTCTCTAAAAGTTGGGGAGTTCTCTGCATAAGAGATCTGATCATTTCTGATTTGTTATTCAGGAAAAGCAGAACAACTTCTAGATTCACTCTCATTTCTTTTTTTTTTTTTTGAAGTGAACATAACCTCAAGATTTTACTCTAAAAAAAAGATTTTACTCTCTTCATAATTAAACAAAATATGACATTTAGAACTGGATCATTTGGCCCTTGGCCTCTTCTTAGCTCTTCCCATTTCAAATACTTGCATCTCTTAGTAGCCATGCTTTCAAGCCTCAGCACAATCTTCTTTGTAGTTTTAGTCTGTCTGGAAAATCAGCTTAGTCTGCCCATGATAGCCACTTTGCTTCCTGCCATAACACCGCTTTCCCTGGGCATACAGAGAATCCTTGGCCTTCTTGTACTATGTCACTTTTTGGGGTTGGTGCTTGCCACATTTCTTACAGAAAGTCCAGCAGGTTTTAAGAACATTCACCAAGTTTGCAAGAGCGCTATCAGCAGGGGGAAAAAGCCACTGTCATTTCTAATGGGAACCACACCAGATAGATATTTATGAAAATCTGAAGGCTCTGCCTCTTTTCTCATATCATGAAGTAACTATATGAGGAGGGGACCCACCCCCCCCGAATTTATTTATTAAAAAATTGTGTATTTATCCTTACATATTTAAACTTCACTCACCTTCAAAGTACTCTCTGTTTGATGCAATACACTTTCTGAGATGCTTTTTCCACTGCTCAAAGTCGTTTTTGAATATGTCAATTTTGATGCCTTTTAGTACTTCTGCCATTTTTTGTTTCACCTCTTCCACATTGGCAAAACATTTCTCATTGAGGACTTTTTTCATCTGGGGAAACTTAAAAAAGTCAGTTGGGGGAGAGACCAGATGAATAGGGGAGAGTGGGGCTCAGGGGTCATATGCTGTTTTTGGTCAAAAACTGCTGAACATTCAGCAGTCTGTGGGCAGTTGTTTGTGTAAATCACTTATCATGAAATGAGCAAACATGTTGAAAGAATCTCCAAAAAATTCACTGAAGCGGAACACAGCCTCTCACAACAACACTAGCTGGTACACCTATGCTGATGGGTTCCTAGAATACTTACCTAGCTGGGGAAGTCTCTACTGCAATAGACTCACCCTCCAAAAAAAAATTCCTTTTTTTTTCCAGACCCACTTATATATAATATAAAATACGGGTTTCACACAATTAGTAGAAAAGTTTCCCTTTGACAGTAATTTTTAAACATTAAAAAAATTATTTCTCTTCTGGGTCTTTATAATTAGAAAAAAATCCTAAACTACAAATACATTAGACACCTCTAACTCTTGTTTTTAATCACTGTGTATATTGTTGGGTCTAAAGTTTATGAATTTTATAAATTAGGAATGAGTCAACTGAGATGGTTTAGCATTTTAAAGTCATCCTGAGGCCAGGCTCACTGGCTCATGCCTGTAATCTCAGCACTTTGGGAAGCCGAGGTGGGAGGATCACTTGAGCCCAGGAATTTGAGACTAGCCTGGACAACTTAACTCTACAAAAAATACAAAAATTAGCCAGTTGTGGAGGTGCATGCTGGTAGTCCCCAACTGCTCAGGAGGCTGAGGCAGAAGGATACCTGAGCCCAAGAGGTCAAGACTGCAGTGAGCTGTAATTGTGCCACTGCACTCCAACCTGGGTGACAGAGTAAGACCCCAACTCAATTAAATAAAATCATTCTGAAAGCAAGAGCCAGGTAATCATTATTCTCAAGTTACTATTTGTTAATTAAAAATAATGTTTAGCCGGGCTTGGTGGCTCAGCCTGTAATCCCGTGCCTTTGGGAGGCTGAGGTGAGTGGATTGCCTGAGCCCGCGGGTTCGAGACCTGCCTGGGCAGCGAGACCTCATCTCTACAATAAATCAAAAAATCAGCCGGGCGTGGTAGCGCATGCCTGTAATTCTGGCTACTTGGAAGGCTGAGGCGGAAGGATCGCCGGAGCCCAGCAGCTGGTCGAGGCTGTGGTGGCCAGGAGCGGCCACTGCACTCCAGTCTGGGCGACAGAGTAAGACTCCAACTCAAAAAAAAAAAAATAATAAAATAATAATAATAATGTTTAATACAGGATATATTTAAATAAAACAAATACTAGGAAATATCCAATTTTTTAGTGTTTATTTGATATTTATTATAGTGAGAACATTTTGAAGTAAGTCGGTCATCAGCTGAATCTTGGGAATCTTTTAATTAGGCAGATTTTCATTGAATTGGTATTTGTGATAGGAGGGTTTGACCTACATTTATAAACCAAGATCAGTAGCATTTTCTCATTTAGTCCAGATTGCTATTCCTTCAGATACAACATTTCAACAGAAAAAAATGACAGAAAACAACAACAACAACAGCAGCAACCCAAAGATTTTACATAACAGTATTTATGTAAAATATGCAGCCATTAATGTACATAAAGTTCTAGCTAATCAACTAGTTTTGTTTTAGAGAACACTTGATAAATAATTGGATGATAAAGGATTGTTGCTTTCATGAGAACTTGTCTACGTGGTATCTCTGGCTAATAGGCCATAGACAGTCTGCCTCTTTCCTTTCTAGACTGTCAGCTTTGATAATCATTTTTTCCATGTGTTCTGTGTCCTCCTCTGGCAAGCACCAAACAGTTCTTTAGCATATTATCTTATTCTCTGTACCTCTGACACTACATCTGGGGCATCACCAATCTGCAATCCATTTTTTACTCTACTTTATAATCCACTGTCATGGAATGAGAAACATTTGTCTGAGTGAATAATGCTAATTATGGGTACAATCTGTTAACTATTGTTTTTCCTGCCTAATTAAAACCACTAAGTATTGGCTTTTTTGTTAGTTGTTTTTTTTAATTCCACTCAAGAAAAGTCAATAATCAGTAATTTTTCAGCCCAAGGAATCTTAGACAAGAGCAGAAGAACCTATAATAATAAAATTTGTTTCTCTACTTGGAGCCATCACATGAATTCAGGTAGATACTGGCCTATTTAACTCATTCCTTTGTATGGTTGAAGATGGCATCTGAAACCTTGGTTTGTTAACCAGAGAAACTGGAAGTTTTGAAGGTTATCAACTCCTTTCCTCCAAGATGTGTTCTGCCTTTCCATTCAAACTTTTGATTCCATGATAAGTGGTTATCAAAGCCACCTGCCCTATTTTGAAGCATCCCACAATTAACATTTCCTGAGCATCTGCTTTGTTGCAGGCTTTATATTGGACACTGGAATTTAAAAATGAAAGCTACAGTTCCTGTTTTTAAGGAATAGATAATCAAATTGAGGAAATAAAATCAAAAATTAGAACACAGATGGCAGTTTTCTAATAAAGATATATAGGCTCGGGTTATTTTAGATCAGTCGGGTGGTTAATACATCAGCCTGATGTTTGGAGAGCAATAGAAGCTAGGTTGGCAAAAAAGAAGAAATCAGCCCATTACGAAGGTAGACAGAATATATGAAAAAATATGGCATTATTTTGAGAGCTGCAGACCAGTGTCGCTAGAACAAAAGATATATTTAGAAGTATAATAGGAAATAAGGCTGGAGACTTAGCAGGGGCCAGGTCATGTTAGGCTTAGTATGTAATTTTGAGGATTTGGGGAGTTATCCTGTTGGTAAAGCATTGAAGAGTTGAAGTAAAGTTGCTGTGATCAGAATTGCATATTAGAGAAATAACTTTGGCAGCTATGGAAGCTGGATTGTAGGGAAGGGAGGAAAGGGTCAGGTGGTGGTCAGATCACTTGGCCCCTGACTGCAGTGTTCTAGGCCAGTATCTACCTGAATTCATGTGATGGCTCCAAATAGAGAAACAAATTTTATTCAGTGAGAAATGATAAGGGCCTGACCAGAGACATCTCTGGAAGTACAGAGAAGCATTCAGTTTTTTAGAAGATAGACTTGACAAGACTTGGGGACTGGTAGAATGAAGGGCAGGGATGAACCTGAGAGAGAGCAGAGTCAAGAATGACTCCTGGGTCTTTTTTAGGTGACTCAGTAGAAAATAGTATAACAAAACTGAGTTGGCAAATACAGGAGGCAAAAGGATGTTGAGCAGGGATATGCCGAATTAGAGGTAACTTGGGACATTAGATAGTAATATCCAGAAAGTAGTTGGTTTGAAACTTAGGATAAAATTAGGGCTGAAAATATTGACATTATGATTGAAGCTACAGGAGTGATAAGCTTTATTGAGGAGTGAGTAGGTGTAACATAAGGAAAGGGTTGAGAATAAACCTTGGGGGAGTAACAACAAACACTTAAAAGAGATGCTACTTTTTCTGATGGCTCTTTCCTGTTCCATTACCACTGGAATTGCATACAGGAGTACAACAGGTCCTGTGTCTTGCTTCTTTGTTTGGAGGTTACTGTAGTCACCCTTCTGTTACAGTAATAAACTTCAGTTCCCAAGGATCCAGAAATTTAGGTCAGTTAAGGGTCAGTTAGTTATAGGTTTTGTGTTGAGTTCTAGTTTTGTTTTCAGTACATAGCCAGCTGTGTGACCAGGGATTATTTTTCAAATTTGAAAAAGTTGCAGACTATTCAGCATTTTTTAATATTTCTTTTTCTCAATCTCATAGTATTTGGGTGAGCTGACAATTAATTACAGTCAGAAGACCAAAGGGAAATTATCAGAGCTAGCTTTCATCATCCTTTTATTTCTTTTCAGCCCCTTTGGGTTGTATTTTTGACCTGCTTATTATGCAGTGGGTGGTAGTTATTCACAACTGGAATGTTAGTTCTCATCACAGCCCCAAAACCCAGCAAACTTCTTTGGTTGCACAGTGCAGGGAATTCTACTAGTGAGATGATTAGATAAAGATACTAAAAATGTATCTGAACTTTAACCACTTCATGGTTCATTATGAAGGCAACATTTTCCTATAAAAGTTGTATGTAAAGTAGCAAGTGGCTATATGAAAAGTTAAAGTCTAGATTTAAATTACACTTTAAAAAAAGTATATTAAAGCAGTGAAAAAAAAACCCAAATCTTTGTGTTGATTTCTAAAATCAACTTTGCATGATTGGCTATGTGGGAGAGGGCATAGCCATCTAGACAGTAAAATAATGACTTTAAATATCTGTAGATTAGAAAGGGAAGTAGGAATTAGTCTGAATAACCAAAATCTACAAATAATTAAAACCTTTTACTTGAGTGCTAAGGAATTTGAGCTTATTCCTTTTGCAGCCAACAAGCATTGAGAGAGTCAAAATACCAAACAGGGATGAGGAGATGAACGGAAAAACAGGAAAAATGATATCAATAGCTAACATTTGTAGAACATTTACTATATGTCAGTGCTGTACCAAGCACTTACATTTATTCTCATTTAATACTTTCAATATCCTTATACACCCCCTTTTACTGCTGCGGACACTGAGGCAGAGAGAAGTTAAATAATTAATAATAGTTAAATAATTATCTAAGATCACATAGCTAGTAAATGCTAGAGCCAGCAGTCTGGCTTCAGAGTCTCAGTTTTAACCAGAAAGTGTTGTAGCTGCTCCAGTGAAACAACTCTGTCTCCATTACATAACTTCTAAATTATTGCCAGTATCTCTGACTATTGAATTTGATTTGGAAAGTGAGATGGTGACAATAAAAGCTATCTTAAAGAAGGAAAGAGTTAACAGCATACTTTAGGAAGAGAAATCTAAATGAGTGAAATGTCAGAATTGTGCATAATTTAAAAATTGGTATCATATTATTTATAAGTATGATAAGCTATTGTCTAATAACTTTGCTAAGGAGAAAAGATCCGCTATGCCCTTGAATGTTGTGATCTAGAATCCTTTTTAGTGAGTGTATCAATTGTATGTAGTTGCTCTAAAGCCATTTATAAGTGTTCAAAAGCAAATCCTTTAAGTATTCAGGTCATTTCTCTTGTTTATGCTATTAATTTGCTTTGTAAATAAATTTTAAAGAGATAGTACAAAGGTATGTTTCAACTCAGGACCGATTAAATTATAACAAATTCTGAATTAGTAGGGTCTAAATTACTGAGGTTTTTCTTATCTGAGAAAATACAAGAAAATAAACTGCAGAAGCATACCCTCTCCCAAAAGTCTACCTTTTAAAATATCTGTTTTGCTCTGGGAGTAGTTTAAAACCCTAAATCCAAAGATTGTGTATCTGAAGACTCAAGCTTCCTTTGGACATAATGGAAGTGAAAGTATTTTCCTTTCAACTTGGAACTCTAATTTGTACCTGTTTCCAGAACCAAGAGAAAAAACCAGCTGTCGACTGCCTGGACACTGGCAGATCCCAAACTTGCTGAACACCTCATCCCTATTCTTAGGGAAAATATGTAAATTCAGTCAAGCACACTGAATTGTACATTTTAACCTAGTGAATTTTGTGTTATATAAATTCTCAGTAAAACTTTTAAAAAGGCTGAGATCGGTGGCTCAGCCTGTAATCCCGTGCCTTGGGAGGCTGAGGTGAGTGAATTGCCTGAGCCTGTGGGTTCGAGACCCGCCTGGGGAACTGGCGAAACCTCATCTCTATAATAAATCAAAAAATCAGCCGGGCGTGGTAGCGCATGCCTGTAATTCCGGCTACTTGCAAGGCTGAGGCAGAAGGATTGCCAGAGCCCAGCAGCTTGAGGCTGCGGTGGCTGAGAGTGGCCACTGCACTCCCAGTCTGGGCGACAGAGTGAGACTCCAACTCAAAAAATAAAAAAATAAAAACTATAAAAAAATAAAGAGAAAGAAAAAGGAAAATGAAAGAATGAAAGAAAGCTTTAGTTCTTCATTCTTCTGAACTTCCTCTTTCAGAGCAAAGTAGCACTTTGGGGTAACTGGCACTAGCAAGGCCTCAACTTGTGTCATAGTTCTTACAAGTCACACATGATAGTGTCATCATGACCATCTAATTTCAAACTTCAGGCTGATGTATCCAGTAGGCCTGTGCCTTTCATAAATAGAGCCTTGCCAAAAATATCTAGACAGTATTGGTCTCTCCCTTTCCTGGCTAGCCTTTTTATTTTTATTTGTACCAAATAGCATAATATTTGATTACATTCTAGCAGTCACTTTTTTTGCTTTACTATCTAATTGTTTTATGGGTGTGCTTATCTTTCCTCCCCTAAAGAAAAGCTCTTTGAGATCAAAGAGCTATGTCTTAGACTCTATAATTGTCCATTTTATTCCTCTGTCACTCATAAGGCTGAGCATATACACTTAATGTAAATATAGGGCATGAATGCTGCTACCTGTTTTAAGAATTGATTTCTCTGCTTCTATCCCATTTGGTCATTTGGAAAGGAGTCAGAGGCCACACACTAGAGAATCCTATGAACTAAAATGAAGGTCACAGCAGTTCATATTCCTGTTTATTGCAATTTGCGAGTGTATCCAAAATGCATGAGTTAAGAAAGAGAAAAAGCACCGGGGTCCGTGGCTCACCCTATAATCTCGCGCCTTTGGGAGGCTGAGGTGAGTGGATTGCCTGACCCCGCAGGTTCGAGACCCGCCTGGGCAGCGAGACCTCATCTCTACAATAAATCAAAAAATCAGCCGGGCGTGGTAGCGCATGCCTGTAATTCTAGCTACTTGGAAGGCTGAGGCAGAAGGATCGCCGGAGCCCAGCAGGCGAGGCTGCGGTGGCCAAAAGCGGCCACTGCACTCCAGTCTGGGTGACTGAGTGAGACTCCAACTCAAAAAAAAGAGAAAAAGCTAAGAATAAAGGAAGATCCTGTCCATGGAATCTACTCAGAAATAAAAGTTCTGCCTTAGGTCCCAAGTATTTATTTCCTCTTCATATGTGAGGTCTGGAGAGCCTCACTAACCTCTTTGCAAAAATTTTTTTTTTCTTTTTGCCCTGCGGAATATTTGCAAAGATTTTAATTCACAGCCTAGTTCAAATAAAATTAAAATGACTGGCTACCCAAACAGCTGCTAGACCGTGACATTTACCATGTGAAAAAGTCCATCTCTTCTTTGGCTTCATGGAAAGCTTACTTTCTAAAGAAGTGTAATGGTGGTCAGTATCAACATCTGTTAAAGAGCCTTGGCAGGCTAGTGGGGTGAGACCTGAAATCTCAATTAGAGAAATGGAGTGAAACTCAAACAGTGGGATTCAAGGTATAAATAGGGATTATTAAAATTTATTAATTTATTCTATGCTATATTTTCTAACAGTTTTTTGGGGGAGTGATCAGACTTCTTTTCTCATGTGTTCATTGAGCCTGTTTTTTGAATCAGCTGAACTATAGTTTCGGGTGGCCATGCACACCTATAAGAACCTAAAATTCTGAGCTATGGGGAAAGTAAAAATAGCTGTTAAATGTGAGAAATGTGACCCATGTGCTAGAGCCACAAGTTTTAGAGCTCCTCATTCCCCTGTTGGTCATTTTCATAATATATGCTACACAGATGTGAAAGGCTAGATAGAGACTATGCCTGAATCTGCAAATGTATTTGTGAATAATAAGAGTTTATGAATTATCTTTAAATATAAAATGGCTTGCTTTGGGTCTTTTATGGGGGCTTTAGTATATTCATATATTTCCTTCTATAATAAGTGCATTTTTGAGTCCCTACAAAATCCAGAGATTCTTTGGAAGCTGGGAATATTCACAAAGAAAAGGTACAGGCCTGCATAGAAACTAAGAACTATAAAATTCCAATAATATTTAGGTAGCATGATAGATACAACAAAAGATTAATCTGTTTTTATCATTTAATGAACTTAATGATACTTCTTTTATAATGTAGTGAAATGTACTAGAATATGTGAGGTGATGTTACATGATCTCATTTCTACACGCAATATTAAACTGATAGGTAGTCACAATTTGGCATATGAGATTTTTCAGAAATATTTATAACAAATTAAATGCAAGTACTACTAAATTTGACTTTCCTGTTTAGCTGTTTTTGTTCCATATGTATTAAGTAGTTGGTAAAGACAAATTAAGACTTATATGATAAAGACATATATGATTTAATACTTGCTCTTAAAAGCTAATATTTGCTTGGAAGTATACTGTCTTACACATACAGATACCCACTCACATGAATACATGCTTTTTTCCAGCATAAAACAGTGCTTTCAGCATTGTTTTGATTCTGACTGTATATAATCACCTAATGTAGCTGAGAGACCATGTACTATGAATGATTCTTACTTTTAGGATGTTACAGATAAATTAGACCTTTTTTTTTAAGGGGGAGCCCTGTGATAGTTGGAATTTCTAAAATGGTTCCCCAAAGATGTCCTGGCCTTATCTCTAGAACCCACATGTGTGGCAATGTAGCTCTACTATGATTGTTATGTTAGATGGCCCAGCTGACCTTAAGAGAGGGAGTTTTTTTTCTGGGCGAGCCTGATTTAATCACATGAGCCCATAAAGGCAGTCTTCTCAGCTGATGATGGAAGGGAAAGCCGGAGAAATCTGAAGTGTGAAAAGGACTCAGTGCATCATTGCTTGTTTAAAGATGGAAGAGGCCATGTGAGAAGGAGTGTGGGAGTTTTTTACAAGCAGTGAGCACCCACCGGCTGACAGCCACCAAGGCAGCAACCACCTGAGACTAAAAGCCACAAGGAACTAGATTCTGCCAACAACTTCAATGAGCTTGAAAGCAGATTTTTCCCTAGATCCTCCAGATAAGAGCCAACAGCAGACACCTTGATTTCAGCACATTGAGAACTCAAGCAGGGAACCCAACAAAGCCGTACAGATTTCTCACCTACAAAACTATGAGATTAGAAGCGGATTTTGTTTTTTGTTTTTGTTTTTTTTTAAGTTGGACTCTCACTCTGTCGCCCAGACTGGAGTGCAGTGGCACCCTCCTGGCCACCGCAGCCTCGACCTGCTGGGCTCCGGCGATCCTTCCGCCTCAGCCTTCCGAGTAGCTGGAACTACAGGCGCGCGCTACCACGCCCAGCGAATTTTTTGATTTATTGTAGAGATGAGGTCTCGCCAAATTGCCCAGGTGGGTCTCGAACCCACGGGCTCAGGCAATCCACTCACCTCAGCCTCCCAAAGCACAGGATTACAGGCTGAATCACCGAGCCTGGCTGGATTTTTAAGCAATTAAATTTGGGGACCATTTGTTTTTGGCAGCAATAAAAAACTAATACAATTAAAAATTTGATATTAAGAAAATATTATTACTTTTTTATGTGAAATTTCAAAAATGAATACAGGTCTCATTGTCACTATCTCTACTGATACATCTTTGTAAATTTGGAAAGTTCTTGGTCCACCCTCATGTGTACAGGAGGTTGTACAGGATTCTTCAAATAAATTACTGGAACAATACAGGCTCAAAAGATCCACTTCAAAGATTGAGACTGGTAGACTCTCCTTATCTCAGGTTTCCTGAGAATCCCATGTGTTTGATTTATGAGGGATCCTTTTCCCTTAAAGTAGAAGGTTAAAAAATCCTTGTCTCCCTTAGACATGTATATGAAACCGGAATGATTCTTAAACTCAAAGTTCTAAAATTTTATTATTTTTTTATTAACTCACATCATGGTTAGGTTTGCAGAGGCTGAAAATTGGACGAGTTCTTGCTATAACCATGCTCATGTCATTGGGTTGTTCATCATCAGTCATTAATCTAAGGAGAGCACTGAAGGCCATCCCAAAATAGAGCAAGTTGTTTCCCCTGGCTCAGCTAGTACACAAAAACATGATATAAGATGTCCCTTTTGCTTAGTCCCTCTTCAGGGAAAATGTAAATAGGAGACTTTTTCCCATCACTGTGGGGTCAGGTCATGACTCCAAAGAAACACAGTTAAACCACTTTTTCAGCCTTGGCAGTAGACATGTGACTTGGTCTTATTCTTTTCCCTTGGGCCCAGCTTTCCTGAGTCACAGTTTTATTTTAAACTTGATAGGAGTTTGGTTTTAATTATGTACCTTCCTGAACTCCTGATAACTTTCAAGTTAAAAAGCTTTTGTGGGGATTTTTCTAAGCCAGTCTCTGGTGTTTTGAGAGCCCTACACATTTCACAAATCAAAACCAGTCTGGTTCCTATCCTAGGATTGCCATCTGAAATAATGGTGATCTTCACTCTTTTTTTATTAGAAACAGACCCAAGCAATAAGATTATTATTGGAGAATTTCAAGAGGTATGAAAGGAAGGATCCTTCTGCTTAGTTTTGGGGCATTTTAAAAAACTATCTATCTAGCTAATCATACTTTTTACTTCTCCTCCCTGTATTCATATTGGTTTCTGAATAGCTTTTAGTCTCTTCTGCTCCAGGGTACCATTTACAATATCTGTTGCCCCCAGTTGGGCCATAAAAGCTGAGAAAGTAATTCCTTCTCTGAATAGTTTTTATCTAGTTCAGACACACCAGAGAGTCTCTTCTTAATGGCCATCATTTGTCTCTAATAGAAGGTAGAGGAAAACAATATTTAACCAAAAAACTTACAGAAATTCTAAGACTTCCAGATTAGAGCATATGACATAATACATTTGTGTATTAACCTATAAAAGATTCATGCCTTTTCTAAAGTATATGACATTGTCATGTACAATAAGCTATCAGGACTGTGCTTCAGTAGAGAGTAAGTTCTACTTTTGAGAGTGTGTGTGTACAGAGGAGGGACGGTGAGAGAATGGGCCCATTCCCAGAATGTGGGTAAAGGGAAATCCACATTCCTAGCCTCCATAGGATCATAGATTTGACTGGAGTCCCTAAGCCCTGTGTTCTAGGACTTCTTATCTCCTGCCCAGTAGACTAAGCTCTTAGAATCCTCTTTTCTGGGAGAAACTTCAGTGATCATTTCCCTAGCCTATGTTCTGCTTGCCTCTTCTGATATCACTTTCCGGCTCACTGTTCGCCTGAGATCTTTTAGACAAACTCCCACTCTATCATATCTCCTGCTCTCTAGATTTTCTCAGTAATCTCCCTGCAGGGCTGGCAGTCAGCTTTCTCGAATGAGAAACAGTGTCAGCCTAACTGCTGAATTGTGCTTAGTTTGAGTGACAGCAGGATGAAGAGGGAATATTTAAGTTAAATCTTTTGCACCAGTTCAGCCACTTTGCTGCTTTATCCAAGAAACCCAAACCTCTTTCTCCCTGAATCTAACCAGTGTTTTTCATCAAACCCCAGATTATCAAGTGTGTCATGAAGCCAAGCAAAACAATAGTTTCTAGAAGTATTCCATTAGTGAAAATCAGTTAGAAAATGTGATCTAAAAGCTTAAGCCATTTATCAGGAGCTGGGAAATTAAACATGAACTGTATTATTCTAAGCTATTTTACCCTCTAGCCTATATAAGAATACTCTTTTTAGGCTAAAAACCTTAAAGAAAACCATTTCTATTACATTGGTGAGAATATCATCTCCTTTATAAATCCCAGTTTTCTTCCTTTTTGTTTGTATTAAGGTTACTGTGTTACCTCTACTGTATCTAAATCTCACTAATCCCCAAGGTTGAGGGAGTCTTGTATACTCTCCTCTAATTGGCAGGGTTGACCCTCCCAGGACATTGCTTAGGCTAGCTCCTGAAGGCCATAATTAAAAAAAAAAAAAGCCAAGGATTCCACATAGTTCCAAAAGTCAGGTAAAAGTGAAGGGTATGTTAGAGGTAGTGAGGAAAGATCAAGGATTAATTTGTAAACTCTGTTTTCTCTGATAATCTGAATCTAGGTGAATTGTCTATTTCCTTGTCTGCTGGATCACTCATCACTTACACATTTTTTTAAAAGGTAACCTAAAAATAAATTGTTAACAAGGCATCTTAATAAGTCTTAAAAGAATGATAAACAACAGATGGTAATACTTGCTTTTAGTTACTCCTGGCAGGCAGAAGAATATCATTCGTCAGCTTCTTAGATGACTGTCTGTAGGAAGCAAGTCTATAGGGGCAAAAACTGGTGTGGCAATCAAGTCTAAACACTGTTAGTGTTATCTTCCTCCATGTGCTCTTATCTATGGAAAAATTAATTTAGGTCTTTTGAAAACTCTGTGGAATCAGCCTTTTCATATCCAGGAACACCATGAGCTTTCTCTTATTGCTGCTAATAGTGCTAACTCATTTTTTGTGTTTTTCAGTTTTTTAAGTGTTTGTATTTTATGTCAGCCTCCTCAGTGGAAGTCCTGCGGTATACACAGCTATACTATACAGTCACATATCTGTCTGAGAACTTTCTTGGATGTGATGACAGGGCTTAAAAAGCTTCATTGTGGCCGGGCTCGGTGGCTCAGCCTGTAATCCCACGCCTTTGGGAGGCTGAGGTGAGTGGATTGCCTGAGCCCGCGGGTTCGAGACCCACCTGGACAGCGAGACCTCATCTCTACAATAAATCAAAAAATCAGCCGGGCGTGGTAGCGCATGCCTGTAATTCTGGCTACTTGGAAGGCTGAGGCGGAAGGATCGCCAGAGCCCAGCAGGTCGAGGCTGCGGCAGCCGGGAGCGGCCACTGTACTCCGGTCTGGGCGACAGAGTGAGACTCCAACTCAAAAAAAAAAAAGCTTCATTGTGTTTCTAGAACATTCTAAATGAAAAAGGTTCAGTACATGTCATTCTTATAAGAGAAACTCAATGGAAATGTTTAGCGTGCTTTGATATATATATAATGGCTAAAATCGATGCCTGGTGCAGTGACTCACACCTGTAGCCCTAGTTGGGAGGCTAAGATGAGAGGATTACTTGAGCCCAGGAGTTCAAGACCAGTCTAGGCAACGTAGTAAAACATCGTCTCTAAAAAAAAAATTTTTTTTTAAAGCCAGGCATACTGGTGTATGCCTGTAGTCCCACCTGCTTGGGAAGCTGAGGTTGAAGGATCACCTGATCCCAGGACATCAAGACTACAGTGAACCATGATTGTACCTCTGCTCTCCAGCCTCAGTGACAGAGTGAGGCCCCAACTCAAAAAAAAATTTTCTAATTTCCCTGTTTTAATGGTCAGAAAAGAAAAATAATGCGACTGGACTTGGTGGCTCAGCCTGTAATCCCAGCACTTTGGGAGGCCGAGGCAAGTGGATTGCCTGAGCCCATGGGTTTGAGACTAGCCCAGGCAACTTGGCGAGATCTTGTCTCTACAATAAATTAAAAAATTAGCCAAGCGTGGTAGCATGCACCTGTAGTACCGGCTATTTGGAAGGCTAAGGCGAAAGGATTGCTGGAGCCTAGCAAGTCGACTCTGGGGTAACCATGAGTGTGCCACTGCACTCCAACCTGGGTGACGGAGTGAGACTCCAACTCAAAAAAAAAGAAAAATAATGCCTTCTTTTTGACTATAAAGGCAGCTGCCAGAGTCTACACAGCAGAATTTAAAGCTGAAGATGTAGTAAAATCTTACCCAACAAGTAAGATATTTACAGAGAAGAAACTTAAAAAAAAATTTCGAGTGAGTTCCCAAATTTCAGGAAAAACAAAGTCAGAACATAAGCATGATTTAATTGCAAAAAGTTAATCAGGCCTCAATCTGTGCACACCATGCAGAAATGGGCTAACATTTTAGTAGGAGAAAGAAAAAGAAGACTCAAGACAGTTCAGTTTGATTATAGGTGAGTCATTTTCCCATACCTGAGAGGGTATAGAAAGTCCATCTTTGGAGAGAATGTCAAGAATACCTCTCCTTTATGGAAGGTATAGTTTGAAGGCTGTTCTGCCCAGAAGCAGCAAGAGAAAGTAAATGGTCTTCTAAATGATTATTTCATTTGGTTGCATGTGAACTCAATTCCCTGAATCAAAGGTACTAATTTTTAACTTGCTACTCTAACCAGCATTAATAACCAATGTAATTCTTACAACTACAAAATGAAAGAGGAGGAATAGTAGGGGAGCTGACATTTTAAGAGTGCACTTTCTCGCAATCATCACAATTCTTACTATTATAGTAAGTGGTAACTTGCCCAAGGCCACATGGCTGGATGTCAGAGCGGAAATTAGAACTCCAGTCCAGCCAAGGCCATCACACTTTTTCTCGGAAGCATTAACAATTCATCTCAGTGAGTTTTTATTGTGCAACTGTGATATTCTGAACTCACAGCACTAAGGATATAATGGAATAGGATGAAATTTTAGAGAATTAACGTTTTAAAAATGTTTTTTAAAAAATGTGTCTCTTCTGAATCTTTATAGTCAGAAAAAAAAAAGTATATGTGTGTATTTCTCTAATATTATCTTCCCCAAACTCATTTGTTTTAGGAAGCCTTCTTAGCCCATGGGTTACCGCTGTTAACTCCACAGCACTTATTCACATGTTTTCTCTATGTTGTTTCAGACAAGCTTGTTATTAGGTTCACAGTGCCCTCCTGCCTCTGTTATGTAACTTTTTCTGCTTCTTCCTCAGTGCCTTTCCCTACAGGCTCTGTGCACAGTGGGCTCTTAAATACAATAGACCCTGGACATTTGCTAGTATGGAGTTTAGTCTCAGTTATTAACAAGTTTTTCACATATCACAATTTCTAGTTTTCTTGGACTGTGAATTTTAATTTGTTCAGATGCTGTAAGGCTGGCACTTCCCACAAAGGTTGTGAATGACATAACCAGCAGCCCAACATCTCAGCTTCACTTGCATACTCTTTAAGCATTTGCATATGTATATTAAGTAATTCTTGAGAGGTGATTAAAATTTGGTTTCTTTTTTGAAAAAAGGCATTAAGAGAAAAAAAACTGGTAATATTGAAAAAGGGGTCATTGATTGTGTGGGATACACATATGACTCACTGGAGATCAAATACAAATATATAAATGTGGGACAGGAAAGAAATGCCCCAAATTGTACTGAATTCCAGACTTCCAAGTTTCAGGATTTTCAACTGAGAATATACCATGTACTTTTCTTAATGATTCTTAATGATTCCCTCATCTCAAACGGGGCATGTCTACACGTCAAAAAGCCAGTTTAAGCTGTGCTTGGTGGCTCAGCCTGTAATCCTGCACCTTTGGGAGGCTGAGGTAGTGGATTGCCTGAACCCGCGGGTTCGAGACCCGCCTGGGAAGCGAGACCTCATCTCTACAATAAATTTAAAAATCAGCTGGGTGGGGTAGCGCATGCCTGTAATTCCGGCTACTTGGAAGGCTGAGACGGAAAGATCGCCGGAGCCCAGCAGGTCGAGGCTACGGTGGCCGGGAGCGGCCACTGCACTCCGGTCTGGGCGACAGAGTGAGACTCCAACTAAAAAAAAAAAGCCTGTTTAGTCCAGTGTTACTTAACCAGGGCTATATAGCAGAATCACCTAGGGAGACTTAAAAAAAATACATATAGGAAGGCCTCACTCTAGACCTACTGAAAGATGGGATTAAGGTTAGGATATGTGCATTTTGCACAAGAGCATGAGTTTATTCTGATGAGTGTAATCCCTGATATAAAGAGAGATTCCATGAGAAAAAGCTACCTTTTAGCAAGGTCAGCTTGTTTAGTCCCTCTTTAGTCAGATGTGCTGTCATTCTGTATTTCTGGACGGCTTTAGGATGTGGTGTGTCGTGCTGTCCTGCTGTGTTGTTTGACAAAACAGTGATTTCCAGGGACAGTTTAATGCAAAATAATGTCCTTGAGTGACTCCTCAGAAGTTCAGGGATTCATTACTCATTTTGTGGATTATTGGACCTTTGTTTCTCTTCTTCCTTCTTTTATCTGTCCTTGAGAATTTTGTTCTTTAATACATCAAAAAGGGAAATAATTAAATACATTCAAATCAATTGAATATTTGCCTGAGTTCTTAAAATAGTGAAGAGGCCGGGCTCGGTGGCTCAGCCTGTAATCCCGCACTTTGGGAGACTGAGGTGAGTGAATTGCTTGAGCCGGGCATGGTAGCGTGCACCTGTAGTTCCAGCTACTCAGAAGGCTGAGGCGGAAGAATTGCCGGAGCCTAGCAGGTCGAGGCTGCGGTGGCCGGAAGCGGCCACTGCACTCCAGTCTGGGCAACAGAGTGAGACTCCAACTCAAAAATAAATAAATAAAAATAAAGAAATTAATTTTTAAAAAATACAAAAATAGTGAAGAGATAGGAGGATAAAGGTCATCTATGGTAAGAAGATAGTCACTGTTTGTTGTTCTGTTTGTTTACAATGACAAGCTTTCAGGTTTCTTTTGAGACCTAAGAGTACATTCTCCGACTCCCCCCCCCCCACAGCCTTCCAAGTAGCTGGAACCACAGACTTGCACCACCATACCTTGCTAATTTTTTTATTTATTGTAGAGACGAGATCTTACCAAATTGCCCAGGCTGGTCTCGAACCCATGGGCTCAGGGTAGTCCTCTTGCCTTGGGATTGCAGGCGTGAGCCACCGTGCCAGCTTCTTTTCTTTTCTTTTATCAGCATCCTGGGGACTAGAATGAACACTTTCTCCTTCTTCTGAACTCTCTTCTACTTTCTCTAGAGATCTGGGAGAAAATCAGAAGCTGATGTGAATTTTAATATTTGTAATTGCAGTAATCACTTAGGCGGGGTTAGGGGTTTGTGAACTGAAGGAAAATTAATAGGATGAAATCCAAAGAGGCTAAATGTCACACAGAAAGTCAGTGATAGTCTCTCCTAGAATACAAGTTTGGCTGGCTAGTTGAGCAGGGTGGGGTAAGGGCAGTTTTTTTTTTATCATTTTACGTTTTGCTGACTTCCAGTTTATAAAGATGCTGTCACTAAAGACTCATGGAATACAAAGAAGTGTGAGCTAGAGCTAAGTAGTTTTTTGTGCAGTCAGCTTATTTGCTTTTCTTAAATGGCACCTCTTGTTTTTAGTTGTGAAGTTCAGACATCTGATTTGAAAAGTGCGTTTATAAATGGAAATAATAAAAATCAGTCCTTTGCTAATGCTGTTTTCTTTCTTTCTTTTTTTTTTTCTTTTTTTGTTTTTGTCTCCTTTCTCTAGCATGAAAGACTTTCTAGGTAAGAACTCTCCCTGTTTTATATGCATGCTTATACTTGTGAGTGAATGCATGTCTAATTGAATGTAGCTTTATGTAACAGTTTAGTAGTATTTCTTACATCCTTTCCTTCCTTTTCATTTCTACAGCCACCACAATAATTCAGACTTTTGTTGTCTTCTACCCAAAGTAGTGGAACAGCTTTTCAACTTACGTTCCTGCCTCCAGATTCTCCTCTTTCCAATTCATTTTTTTTTTTTTTCTTTTTGAGTTGGAGTCTCGCTCTGTCGTCCAGACTGGAGTGCAGTGGCCACTTCTAGCCACCGCAGCCTCGACCTGCTGGGCTCCGGCGATCCTTCCGCCTCAGCCTTCCAAGTAGCCGGAATCACAGGCATGCGCTATCACGCCTGATTTTTTTTTTTTTTATATATTGTAGAGATGAGGTTTCGCTGCCCAGGCGGGTCTCGAACCCGCGGGCTCAGGCAATCCACTCACCTCAGCCTCTCAAAGGCGCGGGATTACAGGCTGAGCCACCGAGCCCGTCTCCAATTCATTTTGTATACTTCAACTAGATTAATTTTTTTCAAGCACCAGTGACCAGGCACCATGCTAGGTACTTGGAAAACAACATGAATAAGACACTATTTTTACCTTCAGTTAGCTTACATACCACTAGAGAGACTGATCATTTCAATAGAATGTGCTAGTGCCAATTAGAAGTGGGGACAGGTATTATGAACACAAAGAAAAGCAATTAACCTAATCAGGTGGTTCAAGGAAGCCTTCATTGCAGAGTAGAAGCCTGAATTAAAATTGAGTTTACATACTGTCATTTAATAGTAGATCCAACAAAATACATTATACCTAGATGGTGCTCAATAATAGTTTATTGAAGAATAAACTGAAGGCCTGTTTTGCAATTGCTGAAAATTAAGGAACCATATCAGTTTGGGAGATGACCCTCTGCAG
Source organism: Carlito syrichta (assembly GCF_000164805.1). NCBI lineage: Eukaryota > Metazoa > Chordata > Mammalia > Primates > Tarsiidae > Carlito > Carlito syrichta. The sequence goes on from NW_007064642.1 coordinate 36,576, forward strand.
TTTTTCACTTAGTATCTAAAGATACAAAACTGACCCGCCTGATGAAGAAAGTCAACAGATAAATAATAAAAACTGTAGAGCCAACACTTTGAATCTTTCCTTTTCCACTGTTTCTCTGATGGAAAAATTAAGAGATTGGAGGAAGATATAGTTATAAGATAGCATAGTAGGACAAATGCATTTTCTCATAATTTGTTTGATAATTGAACTGGTTCTGCCTTATTAATATATTCTAAATTTTACATATATTCTTCCTTTGCACTTTCACCAGGCACCAGCTGAGGACAAATAATTTACTTCTAACCAAGCAGAAAATTACTTAGTTTTGCAAAATTAGTAGAGAATGGCATTTTGCTATAGTTAATCTTCTGTGAACCCATTTTTATTATAATGACCATTTGTGAAAGGAAGCATTCCCCACCGACTTCAAAATATGCCATAAAACTGTAGTAATTAAAACAGTGAGATACTAGTTCAAGAATAAAGAGATATATGGAACACAATCCATAGCTCCCCAAAAATCATTTGTATAAGGTGACTTTTCATCTCATTGGGGAACAAATTATTCACTAAGTAATCACTGGGACAATTGATTATCTATTTGGGAAAATATATCCTTCCCTTAAACCATTCACAAAAAACAAACAAAAACAGATATCAAATGGATTATAATTTTTAAGAGAAAGGAGTTTTATTGTAAAAGTTAGTAAAAGAGACTATTTTATGATCTTTATATAAGAAAGACCTTTCCAAGCATAATACTGTAAAGGTAAAATTTGGCAAATTTAATTGTATACAATTTAAAATCTCTGCTGGTAAAAGACACTATAAACAGAGACAAAAAGTGAAGTGGGGGGAAAAAAGCTTGTAGCCTATGTTAGATAGTTTTAAAAGCTCTACTATGTAGTAGGCTACCCTAGCATAACAAGGAAAAGGTGATTACCCTACTGAATGAAGGCTATGAATAGCCAATTCAGAAGCAAAGATAAGTAGCCAAAGGTGTTGAATCTTCCTAATGATTTTAAAATGTTAAAATTAATAACAGTGAAGTATTATATTTCTCTGAATTGGATTGGAAAGGGGTAAACCTCTCTAGAGAAGAGTATGGCAATATATCTATATCAGCATTTAAAATATGTTTAGCCCTTGACCAAAGAGTTAGGCTTCCAAGATTTAGCCTAAGAAAGTATTTGGGCAGATGCACTAAGATTTATAAAGTCTGCTTATTGTAGTATTGTTTATAGTATCTAAAAAATTAGAAAAATATATGTCTATCAATAGAAGATTAGTTAAATAAATTATCATACAAGCATGTAGTGGAAGATTGCCGTCTTTTTTTTTTTTTTTTTTTGAGTTGTAGTCTTACTCTGTCACCCAGGCTGGAGGGCAGTGGCACACTCCCGGCCATCGCAGCTTCGACCTACTGGGCTCCTGCGATCCTTCCGTCTCAACCTTCCAAGTAGCTGGAACTACAGGCACACACTACCACGCCTGGCTAATCTTTGCTTTATTGTAGAGACAAGGTCTCGCCAAGTTGCCCGGATGGATCTCGAACCTGCCTCTCCTCCCAAAGTACTGAGATTACAGCTTTTTTTTTTTTTTTTTAAATAAGACAAGTCTGTTTACTTACATGGTAAGATGCTCACAATCATAGTGATAAGTATAGGGAGAAGAAGGAGTTAGACAACAGTGTTATCTGACTTTATAGAAAAATGTATTTTAACATATTTATGTATTTGACATTCTGCAAGGATATGAACTAAACTGTTAATAGTGATTATTTCTTAGGCAAGATTATAGAGTGACTTTCTACTTTAGGTAATTCAGTATTACTTAACTTTTTCTACAAGTATATATTGCTTTTATGATCTGGAAGGTAAATTTAGAAATTTCTATTAACCAAAAAGAAAAAAGAAAAAGAGTGTTGTGAATAATGTGGGACTTAGCATCTCTGTAAGTGAAAAGTGTTCATTAGTGTCATTAGGAGCTAATTACCTTGCCTCTCCCTTCTCTGTGTCATCCTTATTGCTCCTCTACTTCTTCTAGTACTTATTCCACACTCCTCCATCCCCTGTTATAGCAGTAGCAACCACAGGGCAGAGACATCAGATGCACAGTTCACAGCTGTCACTCTTCAAACATTAGAGAGCTCTGCAGGGCTGGTTTACACACAAGTTTTTGTTTGTTTGTTATTTTGAGTCAGAGTCTCACTCTGTCGCCACACAGCAGTTTTATTTTTTTTAATTTTTTTAATTTTTTTTTGAGTTGGAGTCTCACTCTGTCACCCAGACTAGAGGGCAGTGGCCACTCCCGGCCACCGCAGCCTTGACCTGCTGGACTCTGGCGATCCTTCCGCCTCAGCCTTCCAAGTAGCTGGAACTACAGGCACGCGCTACCACGCCCAACTAATTTTTGATTTATTGTAGAGTTGAGGTCTTGCCAAGTTGCCCAGGTGGGTCTTGAACCCGCAGGCTCAGGCAGTCCACTCACCTCAGCCTCCCAAAGGCATGGGATTACAGGCTGAGCCACCGAGCCCAGCTCATACAGCGGTTTTATATATGCCACATTTTAGTTTGGAAAGAGAAACATATGAGAAAAATATAAACTAGCATTAAGGACTAAGGCAATAGTTGTTTACGTAGGTTATCTGCTGAGAGAATCTTCCCTTCATAGACTTCCCAATACTGGAAATAAAATCATCACAACTTTAAGAGCTCAATTGCTAGAAGAGGTAGAAATTCTCATCACAGGCCTAACAGTCTTAATATGGAATATAGATAAGAAGGTAGAAAACTAGCTGTTAGGGTACTGTGTTTGTACCCCTGAAATGTTTGGGATTCCAGCAAACCTGTAGAGCACCTAAAGACATATGTAACATGCCTTAGTGACCATTTTACCCCATTCAACCTCTGGCTCATATCTCCAAGTCCATGTTTCTGATTCATTAGCAGTTTATTGTAATCATTTTCCAAGAGCCATTAAGATCCAAGAAACTTTTACTTTTGAAAGTACACTCTTCAGCCGGGCTCGGTGGCTCAGCCTGTAATCCCGCGCTTTGGAAGGCTGAAGTGAGTGAATTTCCTGAGCCCTCGGGTTCGAGACCCCCCTGGGCAACTTGGCGAGACCTCATCTCTACATTAAATCAAAAAATTAGCGGGGCGTGGTAGCGCCGCCTGTAGTTCCAGCTACTTGGAAGGCTGAGGCGGAAGGATCGCCGGATCCCAGCAGGTCGGGCTGCGGTGGCCGGGAGCGGCCACTGCACTCCAGTCTGGGTGACAGAGTGAGACTCCAGCTCAAAAAAAAAAGAAAGAAAGTACACTCTTGAGGGAAGCTGTTCAACCCTAAACAAATTTGAAAAGTTCTAAGATTTAAGTGAGCACATGGGTCCAAACCACCAATTTTTCAATAAGCTTCATTCTTGGCAAATTATGACCTGCCTCCCTTTCCAAACTCGTGCAGTTTAGCCTTGAGGTTTGGGAATACTGGCCGAGAGATTCAAAGAAGGAATGTTGCACGTTTTTTCTGGCCAGGACTCACAAATATGTTTTAGAAAAGGCGCAAACTACCCTTAAGCATCCCCTTTCCCCTACTACTTTGTTCTCAAAAATGATTTTTACCTTTAATATTATCTCCCATAGGTTGGAATCAGGAGGTAGTAACCCTACAACCAGTGATACTTACAGTGACCGGGCTTCAGCAAGAGCCCGTCGTGAGGCCCGGGAAGCCCGACTAGCCACCCTGACCAGCCGTGTGGAAGAGGACAGCAACAGGGATTATAAAAAAGTAGGGTCTTTTTTCAGTTGTCCTGTTCTTGGGTAACAACATGTAAACCTCTCAGCCTTTTCCTCCATTGTAAAAAAATTAGTGTAGTTCTAAGCAGAAGAAAAGGGCTTAAGTAACATTCCTCACAGATTTCTGGGTTCACTTCTCCAAACAGCTAAATAAAGACCCCTTCATATATTGTTCTTAGCGCAGTAAACACGTGACTAGAATCAGCTATTTAGAGGTTTAGGAAGAAGTAAGAAATTAGGAATTGTAAAAAGGGTAAAAAATCTAATGCTGTCTGAGTCTCTAAGATTCATTTGGTAGACTATTTTTTTTTAAACAAATATGTGTTTCTAATAAGTTCCTGTGAATATCAACTAAATACTTCTAGGTGTTAGCAAAAAAAAATCATTATCATCATCTGGGTTTGGAGAGGCTTTAAATCACTTTATAGTTCATTTCCTTTGGAGTAGACTTGAAAACCCTCCCTTTCAGTTGCTTATCAGAAAATTTTTTTTTTTGTTAAGAAAATGTTTGTTTTGTTAAGCAGAACTTGACTGAAATCAGCATACATACTAGGCTGGTTCTAAAATAATAATCCTTTTGTGTGGGAAGACATACTTTTAAGTAATGAATATACCCTATAGGAGAAAATGGAGCGACTGTTTTTGTCCCCCAGAGATTGACATTATTGAAGTTGGTGCATAATCATTCCCTTTGTGTTCATCACTTTCAAGAAGCAAGAGACCAGTTGGATGAATGTACTCTGCTCACTAGACTTCCTTCATCATCTTCCCTTCTTTACCACACAGTGGTGACTTGGGGCACAGAGCCCTAGGCATGTTCATTTAATGATTCAGTGTGAGTTTCAATTCTGGGAGCATTGCCTAATGGGTGACCTGATTCTCTTTTTTCCCTCTCCTAGCTCTACGAGAGTGCCCTGACTGAAAACCAAAAACTGAAAACAAAGCTTCAGGAGGCCCAGCTAGAGCTAGCAGATATAAAGTCCAAGCTTGAGAAGATGGCCCAGGTAAGGGGGAAGAAGAAGAAAAAAGATGGAAAACAGGGTGGATGTGAGGCAAAGTGAACTAGGGATCCAAGGGACAGGAAGTAAGATAAAGTCAAGTTCGGGCCTCCTCAGAGGCAGCAAGATAGAAGCCTCTTAGATTCTAATTTGATTTTAGGGTTCAATTAGTGTTTCTTAGTTAAAACTGGTAGTTCATTGAACAACTCTTGATGGTCTGAATGCGAATAATTAATATTGTAGATTGTTATCTACGTATTTCTTAGTAGAAGAAGAGTATAAATCAGTGCTACAAGGCTAGTCCTAGACAGTTTTTTTTGTCTTGTTCATCATGTTTCAGTTCCTCTTTATCTACAAATCAACTCTTGTAGAGCAATAAGCAAAGCACTATCAAACCTAGTACAGAAAGGTAGCAAATTAGGCCTAGAGAAATAACTGGTTTGCTTAGGTTTTATAACATCCCAAGGGTAAAGGCAGTGCTAGAACATAGGATTAAGTTTCAAAGCAAAGATTTTGTAGCATATGTTGTTTCCCCAAATCACTACGCTCTTTTGGCCTAGGAGTAAGGAACATAGTGGCAGAAAGGCCAATAAACCATTTCCTCTGACTGCCAGGCCAAACTTAATTAGATGATACTTTAGAGAATGCTGGAGGTAATAACCTCATCACCAGTGAAACAAACCCTACCGCTGAAAACTAAAGCCAGCACTATCTTAGGTTATTGCGGAGTTAACAGGAAACCTATTGAGTTATTGCCCTCCTAAAATGCCTGGGGACTAAGAATTTTGAAAGCTGAATGACTCTTTACCAGGAGGGCATGAAATGAAAACCAGAGGTGGTTAGTCATTCTGGTAATTTGATATAGTCCAAAAACAAAGACTAAAATGCTGGAGTTGTTTATGCAGTACCAAATACATGGGACTTTGGGGCAGGGGTGGTTGAGTACCCTCTAAACATCTTGTTGTAACCCTCCGGAATGGGATGAGCAAGGAGGTGCCAACACTTGGAATACAGCACCACAGAACTGCACAGGCTCCCAGCAAGGGAGCAAAAACACCCATACTTTCCAGAATAGGACTTGACCAGGCACAAAATGACCAGGCCTGTCCTATGAGCTGCCTGTCAGTTTGGAAGAGCCACCCCCCCATCTTCCTGGTTACAGTAGCCAAACATGGCTCTACTGAGGATTTCTGAGACCTACTGCAATGCAGATAGATAATAACTAGGCTTAAAGTGACTTTGTGGAACAAGAAAAGTAGGATTCTAAATTTAAAAGAAGAAATACACACACAGTTCTAACCCTGCTATGAGGCAAAGGATGGACTAAATAAACTTTAAGGTCTCTTCTCACCCAATATTACAGACCCAAGCAAAAAACATCTTTTCCCAGTAACTCTCAGGAGATACCTGGGGCAAATTTTTATTCTAAATAGTGCAACAGGTTGGCAATGGGTAATGAATACAGATCCTACACTGGTTCTCATCAGTTATTACTGGGGCCGTTTTATAAAAAATTAAAGAGCAGCCAGGTGAGGAGCCACAGGAAGAACACAGTTTCTCCTGCTACTCTTCTCAGCAGAAGCTTCTGACAGCATATGTCTTGACCTTTAGGGTTTCTTTGCATTCCTGCTACGAGCCCATGCCTCGTAACAGTGAGCAGTGTAACAAGCTGCTGACATCGACTTGCACAGAGGGCATTGAAAGTAAAATCAGCCTTTGCAGTTGCTAGGGAAAAGCATTTACTCTTCAGCCAACTGCTCTACTGGGTATGTCAGAATATACTTAGTTTTGCCAAATACAAGCTATTGCAATTCAGAAGAAATGGTGGTGCTACAAAACAAGTCTCTGCTATTTACCAAAAATGGAGTTGTTTGGCAGGACAGTGGAGAGAGGGCTTGTCAGCCTCACACTTTTGTATGGAGACAGTTACCACATGAATACATACAATGTTTTTACATAAAGGATCCACCCAAACTCTAAGCGGGGTCAAAGTTTAGAAACAAAGCAAACAAAAAACTAGTTCTTTATATATGTGACCCTTGAAAACAGCAAAATCATCACAGCTTCTACAGCTCCTCAGGCTTAGGAAAGAGAAACTTATAGGATATGAACAAGCTACAAGATCTATTTCTGCATTTTCTCTTTTCCTTCTGCTTTGTGGTGGATGCAGTTTTAAGGCAGACAGCTATGACCTTCAGAACAGAAGGTGAAAGCCCAGGACAGGAGCCAGAATTCTGAGTTTTACTGTTCTAGCTGTTCCCTAATTTCTTTGAGAAAAGAAACCTCAGTAGGAAGACTAGCATAATTTCTGTATTTATTAACTGTTGTCTGTGCATGGCATTAGACAAATAAAAATAATCACCTTGTAATTATTAAATGTCTATTGAATGTAAGAAATTCTGCTCAGTTCTGTAATGCTAAGGCGAAAAGGCACTTAAGGGTTTTTCATTCTGCTATTTGAGGAAAGGTTGTTACCTGAGATTATTCTTCTTTTTAGTTCATCTGCAGAATTTAAATTGAGAGTCAAAAATGATCAGAAATAAACCTTCTAAGTCGCTTATTCAAATAAAATCTTACCTTTTCTGGAAGCACAATATGAGGGGCGCCCAAAAAAACCTGGAATTGATTTAAAATATGCATATTTATTCTTACATGTTTAAACTTCAGTCACCTCCAAAGTACTCTTCATTTGATGCAATACAGCTATCGAGATTTCCACTGCTCAAACCGTTTTTGAACTCGGCAATTGTGATGCCTTTTAGTGCTTCTGCTCTTTTTTGTTTGACTTCTTCCACAATGGCAAAACATTTCCTTTGAGGACTTTTTTCATCTGGGGAAACAAAGTTGCTCTGGGTGGGATCGAGTGAATAGGCAGAGTGAAGCAAAGAGATCTTGCTGTTTTTGGTCAAAAAATGACGAACAGCGCGGCAGCTCAGCATGTAATCCCGCGCCTTGGGAGGCTGAAGTGAGTGGATTGCCTGAGCCCGCGGGTTCGAGACCCGCCTGGGCAGCGAGACCTCATCTCTACAATAAATCAAAAAATCAGCCGGGCGTGGTAGCGTGTGCCTGTAATTCCGGCTACTCGGAAGGCTGAGGTGGAAGGATCGCCGGAGCCCAGCAGGTCGAGGCTGCGGTGGTCAGGAGCAGCCACTGCACTCCAGTCTGGGCGACAGAGTGAGACTCCAACTCAAAAAAAACAAAAAAACAAAAAAAAAACTGACGAACACTCAGCATTGTGTTGGCAACTGTACTGTCGTGGTGGAAGGACCAGTTACCTATTTGCCACAACTCAGGATGTTTCTTTCTCAAATCATGATGCAACCTTCTAAAAAATTCCAGATAAAAAAACTGGTTGGCCATTTGATCCAGAGGAACAAATTCTGAATATACTACAAGGGGCTCTCCCTCCAAAAGATAATTTTCGTTTTGGGGGGATGGTCCCCAGTTGTATATAAAACATATGAAAATGGACCTGCTCTGTTCAAAGCAGGGCAGATGCCATGAACCAGTTCCTGTGAACCCCTGGAAGCCCAATCACATGTAAAAAACATGTGATTTTTTTTTACTAGCCAGGCTCAGTGGCTCAGCCTGTAATCCCACGCCTTGGGAGGCTGAAGTGAATGGATTGCCTGAGCCCGCGGGTTCGAGACCCGCCTGGGCAACTTGGCGAGACCTCATCTCTACAATAAATCTAAAAATCAGCCGGGCATGGTAGCACATGCCTGTAATTCCGGCTCCTCAGAAGGCTGAGGCGGAAGGATCGCCAGAGCCCAGCAGGTCGAGGCTGCACTCCAGTCTGGGTGACAGAGTGAGACTCCAACTCAAAAAAAAAAAACACTGCCCTAAGAGAAAAACAGCATAATTTCCCAAAACAGAATGAACAGGAAGAAAGGGGATTATTTAGAAGAGTGCCATGGGGCTTAGATATTCAAGTTCAGGAGTTACTAGTCTTTTAAAGAAGAAAAGCCATTTCTATTTCCTCTGGGTTGTGATATTACTCAAAGAAAGAAGAGGGGGAGAGGGTTGGTGAGATGTAAGAATGTAGTTGACATTGAAGACCTAGTGAGTAAGACAGAATGAGTGAGAGAGAGAGAGACAGTTGTGAGTAATGTCTTTGTAATTTCAAGGAACACTACTATTTCTCTCTAGTGGGAATCCTGCAAACTTCAGAGAGATGATAATGTTAGGCTTAGAGATTTGTTTCCTGGAGACCTCTGCTATAATGGAAGTCCAAAACTTTACTGTCTATTTCTGGATGTCTATTGATGAAGCTGAACTAGACTGAGCTTTCTTCTAGCCCTTAGACAACTTCAGTAACAACTGTTTTCCTTCAATTTGCACTAGCAAAAACAAGAGAAGACTTCTGACAGATCATCAGTGCTGGAGATGGAGAAACGGGTATGTGCAAGTCTCATTTCCCCCAGTTTCCTCTCTTCTGACTTTCTCTAACTTTGTTTTTCATGCCAATGGAAAAAGTTCATTAAGAAGGAGGGAGTTCTGCCACATTCCATTCCCAGCTTGATGATAAATTCCTTTTGTCTGACTCTGGGCAGTAATTTGATTGCTAGTCCTTTTGGCATCCTCAGATGGTCAACATTTTCCATATATTCCAGTCTTTGGGTGGGAAGGATCCTTGGAAGTTCACCTCATATGTTGTTCTGACTGTAGGCAGAACTGCACACATGCATATATCCATAACATGTTTTGGTTTACTGTAAATCATCACACACCCTCACACCCATGTCCAAGGTCTCCTTACCCTTTCCATCACCTTGAGCAGAAAGGAAGCTTTCAGCAGGACCATTGATTTAAGTCTTATGACTTGAAACATGAGCCAGCACAATCTTTCACTTACTCTCTGACTGAGGGGAGGATTTCTGGTTCAGTTGCTGACCTCTTCCCAACTGTACTCAATATTATTCTGGGATTTTATATTCTTGGACTGGGAAAATTCTATTAGATTTATTGATGGACCCTAGCTTTGATTTGACCCTAGGGAAATAGTATGTTCCCATCTCTCCTGTTGCTGCCTGTTATTTGGTAAGCTGCTATGTTTTGTATTTTATTCCTTTGGCCTGTAACCAAATGTTCTTGGTATCTCATCTGATCAAGGAGTTCTCATTGGGTTCAGGCTACTTCAAGAGTCAGTTGCTGGGACAGAGAACTGGAGGAGAAGGGAAAAACACAGGGGGAGGCATGCTGTTTCTTCATAGACAATGATGTCTACTTCTCGACTCACCATCTGCTCCCAATCATGAGAGAAGCAGTTCCCTAGGAATTTAGGGAGAGCAGTACTGATGATAATGATGCCTTTTTTAGCATAGAGAGCAAGGTCCCTAGTCACTGATAGTCATTTGAAATTCTATGAAATCTTCAACTTGTGCAGAATAACGGAGTACCCTGGTCTGTTACTTCTCCATATATCATCTAGTTTTCTGATAGAAGATTGAGATAATGTGATTTTCATCAGTGAAGTAGCTCTATCCCATAAGTGCCAGGATCAGAAAGTGCCAGCATCAGATATTGCTCAGATGTCCTGAGTAAGGTTTATATCAGTAGACAAACCCTTCCCATGAAGCTGCTGGTCACATGGCAGCTGGGAGGCCATATTTTTACTCCATTGTGAATTCATTAGATGTTCAACAGTCTCTTTGTTCCTAAACAGGAGAGGCGAGCCTTGGAACGGAAAATGTCAGAAATGGAGGAAGAAATGAAGGTATGAAGAGATTTTCTCTATGTTTATATGCCTGTACTCTGAATGCCTGCCAAGACTGAATATTTGAGCATAGGCCTGCCATCTCCAAATTTTGCTACAAACTAAATACCCTCAAGAAGAGATGATGAGCCGGGCTCGGTGGCTCAGCCTGTAATCCCGCGCCTTTTGGAGGCTGAGGTGAGTGGATTGCCTGAGCCCGCGGGTTCGAGACCCGCCTGGGCAGCGAGACCTCATCTCTACAATAAATCAAAAAATAACCTGGGCGTGATAGCGCATGCCTGTAATTCTGGCTACTCAGAAGCCTGAGGCGGAAGGATCGCCGGAGACCAGCAGGTGAGGCTGCGGTGGCCGGGAGTGGCGACTGCACTCCGGTCTGGGCGACAGAGCGAGACTCCAACTCAAAAAAAAAAAAAGAAGAGATGATGGTTGAAGAAGTGAGCACCTCTCCTCAGCCATTTCTTAGACTCTTTTTGCTCATACAACATCTATTAGTCCACCTCAAAGGCCTTCTAGGAACAAATGCTGCCTTTATTTAGGGGGAGATCTTAGTAGGCTAGAGACAAACCTGAGTTGAACTTTTAAGGTTTTTCAAGCAATGTCTTCACGCTCCAGAAGCTGAATGAAAAGACTTGAAGTTTCCAGCTCTGGAGAGCCTACCATTAGGCGCTTGGGGAAGCTTGAGCATGGCTGGAGGTTTTCTTCCCTAGTGCCCTTTGCTGGAGGAACACAGATTGAGTCATTCTGCAGCAGAATAAAAATGTATTCACATACTGATTTCCTGCTCCAATCCATTTCCCCTGAATATTCAGTAATGCTTGGCACTCTCCCACTAGAATAAGCTCATGCCACCAGATACGCTTCACAGATCACTGCTTTCCTCTCTCTCCTCCTCATGACCTGCAGTGACTATCACCTCCATTCACTACTTTAATGGACAACTGCCATCCTGGCCAGCTTTGATTGCTAAGAACTGTCAGTCTACCCAAAGAAATCAATTTGCTGCTATGGAAGGAAGGGGGATAGAATGCTGCAGGGAACATAGACCTACCTGGTCAGTGTAGCCACCTGGATCTGATTTTGAAGCATCTGATTCCTGCAATGCATGATGCCACATGCCCACAGGCACTTAGCACTTTCTCAGCTTTTTTTTTTTTTTCTTCAAGGATCTTATTTTACTGACTATATGATGTCAAGCATTCATCTGGTAAGACATAGATTTCTTCAGCTGAGAAACTGAGGCACTAAAACAGTATTAGGCAGATCCCCAAGTGTCTTTCTATGAGCAAGCATTCCTGATATGCCATTGGAACACTTTGGGAGAAACATTTATTGTTCCATTGACCTAAAGAGGTTAGTTATTTACTGAAAAAGAAAAAAAAAACTTTTTAAGACCTAACAAAGTTGTAGTTTACTACATAAGCTCCAGTGCTCATAATCCTGTTACTCCTTAAATTTTCAGAATGAAGGAGAAATGCTAAGCCCTGCCCCTGTATTTCTTACCCACTATCCCAAGGCTGTAACTGATAACATTCACATAGAATTTCAAGCATTACCTGCTTGTATTTCAGACATTTTAAATCTTTCAAGTTGATTCAAAGAGCAAGTAGAAATAGTAAATATTTGATTCTTCTGAGATGATAGAACAGTATGTCATAACACCATTAAACTTTTCCATCTTCTGGTTCTTTCTCACAGAAGTATTCTCTCCCAGCAGTAAGTTAGTAGAGCCAAACAGTTATTTTTGTTTGTTTTTTAAGAGACAGAGGTCTCTGTCTCTGTCGTCTAGGCTGGACTCAAATTCCTGGGATCAAGCAGTCCTCTTGCCTCAGCCCCCTAATTATGTGGAACTGCAAGTGTGTACCACTGTGCCTGGCTGAGCTAAATGGTTCTTGATGAATAAATATCCACAGCTCCTTGTTGCATGGGGGCTCCTCCATTTTTAAAGCCCCCTGAGTTATACCATCTATACTCTGATGTAAGGCAACTGTCAAGGATGCTTATTAAGGAATGGCCTAGGTGCTGATCTGGAACAAGTAAATGAAACCAAAGCTGATGCCTTCCAATGAGGCTCCAGGAGCCCAAAGCCAGCCTATACCCACTTCTCATGGGACTCTGGGGTCACATCTATGCAGGCCCACCCACAAAAACGGAGAAAGTGGCCAAATTGGAGAAATTGATGTTCTTATTTCTTTTTGGAGTCCCACTCTGTCGCCCAGACTGGAGTGCAGTGGCCGCTCCCGGCCACTGCTGCCTCGACGTGCTGGGCTCCAGCGATCTTCCGCCTCAGCCTTCCAAGTAGCCGGAATTACAGGCATGCTCTACCACGCCCGGCTGATTTTTTGTAGAGATGAGGTCTCGCTGCCCAGGCAGGTCTCAAACCCGCGGGCTCAGGTAGTCCACTCACCTCAGCCTCCCAAAGGCGCGGTATTACAGGCTGAGCCACCGAGCCCGGCTGATGTTCTTATTTCTATCCCAATTTTAACTTAGGGAGTACAGAAGCCTTTTCAGTAGTTTTAGTTGCTATCAGTCCCATGGGTTGAGACAGGCTTACATGTTCTCTCCCTCTCTCTATCCTATTAAGCTATGCCTTTTAAAACTAGGTCGTGAGTTCTATTCTTTCCTCAATAGAGATTAAAAACCATGCAAGTGTTTGTTCTCCGCAGCCATAAACCATTTGCCAGCAACTCTAAAATCAATTGTTTAAATTATCAAGTGGAGCCAGATCATGACTGTTTAGCCCCCAAACCAAAAAAAAAAATCTACTCATTCAGTCACTTGCCACTATTCTTCATTATCCATTGCAAAGCCAAATAGAGAGAAGAAGACACAAGTTTTAAAGCCCCTAAACACCATTTACTCAAATCAAAGCCTAATACCAGCTTTGCAAATTGTTTAGCACCCCCTAGAGGACTAAGGGTGAGGAGCATCATAGACTCCCCAATCACACCAATTTTATGGTTCTGTCTGTACCCTACTTTGAAGGCAAAAACTTCAAAATATAGATATGACTATTATAAAATTGATGTGATGGGTCCTAAAAGAAGTCTAATAAAATGCTTATTTTGCTCACAGGCTTTTCAACCAGACTATTATTTATGGTGACCAATGTCTCTAGAGTGATTAGTGGTCAAAATCTCTGTGTACAAGTAGCTAGCCAACAGTACAAGTAACTGTCTTGTCGAATCTGGGACCTAGTAGAACTTAGGATAAGTTGGTTTGCTTGTTGCGTATTCAGTTTATATAGATGCTCAAACATCCTTGGAACAATCAGTAAGGAGCTGTTTGGATGGTTGGAGGGTTTGGACCCTTAAAAAAAATACAGTAGGTGCTCAAGGACAGAAAGTGACTTCAGTACTTTTTTTCCTGTCTCTAGCAAATAAAGTACAAAGGTCAGGTGAAATGGGGGAACTATGAGATGGGCTGACCCAGATGTATGGGTGACTCTATGGTTGTGAGATGTGTTGTGTTTTTCTGGCCTTTCCTTGCCAAGGTAAGTATTTATGAAATCTCCCCATAAAAAACTCCACCCAGATTCTGGATTGGAGTAGGATTATATGTTAGCTTCTGACAGATGTGCATGTCAGTATGAGCCGTGCCAGGCCTGCACTTCGTCTTGGGATGTGTTCACATCAGACGTAATTACTTCTCTATTGCATACTCCATTGAGCATCAGCCTCCTTGCCAGACCCTCTGCCCTTCCTTTCCCAGGTCCTTGCATGAGGGAGCCCCGTAGCTAATCCTTTTTTAGGTTGGTCCTGAAATTTTAATTTTATCTTGGAAATATCATGAGCCAACCCTGACCCTTAGCCCTGCCCTTGCCCACCCTGCCCTATGCCCTGCCCTGCTCTCTTCTCCTTGTCATGCCTTGTTTTCAGTGCTGCTTTCCATAGAATATTCTACCATATTATTTCCTGCCTCTCTCCCTCTTGCTGATAACATCCAAATTCTTTCACCTCAATCTACTTGTACTCACACATTAGATTGAGTCACTTTCATAGTTCATGTCTTTAATATTATTTCCTGAGGGGCAAGAACCACTTCAAATAACGACAATGATTGTTTTGAAAGCTTTGGTCCAATGGCAATGTTTGTGTTGATAACTTTGGTCCAATACCAAAGAAGGGTGAGAGCCAGGGACTTTCCATTGGTTCCTAAATTTGCTCCCTGCTTATCTCTAAACTCTTCCATGTGCTATTCCATGATCTCCCTCCTCTGTCTTCTCCATGACCAAGAAGCTTATAGTAGGCAGAGGATTGCCCAGTTCACGCCCTTCCCCACCCCCCTCCCACCAATGGCTACATGGAACTGTTTGGCTGCCTTATCTTTTTTCCAAGATGGTCATTCTCCGTCTTTGGGGAAAGAGAAATTCAGCAGTTTGTCTTTGCTTGTTTTTCCTTTTCTCTGCTTTTTTCCCCTCATGCCACCTTTCATTTTCTTGCTTTTTCACTCCTAAACAACTATAATTCCACTAATCTTTCATTTCTATCCTTCCATCATGTGGATATAAGAGACTTTTCTCTGCTATCTGACCATCTTTTTGTAGTCATTATAACTCACAAGATTGTCCATCCTCATCTATGAAACCCCATTCACATAACAAAATCAAATTCCTCCTCCCAGAGAGCTGGTGGTCTCAGTTTCAGGGACAGCAGATGACCACTTAGGAAGGAGAAGTAGCAGAGTAGGCAGGCTTGTGATATAATTTCATTTATGAAATTGTTGAAGTCTTTAAATCCCTTATGGAAGTCTGAATCCTTTATGGAATATGGGGTATTAGGAACAATATATGTGGACTAGTTATTGTTCCATTTGTAACACTGACAGACAGAAAAGGCTTGACTAAGCACATGTCCTAGCCAGTTCTATTATCACTGGACATTTATGATTTCTCTAGCTTTGTGCACAGCTATAACTTCCAGAGTATGCGTCTGTTTGTGAACACCTTTGAGCAGCTCCCAGCCTCTGCATGAACTGGGACAAGGAGAGCACAGTTAGCTGTGAATTGAATAATGTATGTAATCAATTGTAGCAGGTTAGAGGTAGGTTAGCAGTTCTTGGATCCTGGAACAAGCTCTCCGGACTACAGAGGAGAACTTGCAGGGCTATTGAAGCTTTCTACAAAGCAGGCCAGAGGACCATCCAGAGAGCTGACTTTATTATTTTTGGTATGTGTCATTTCAACCTTTTAAACAGTTGTGTCCCATACAAAAAGTACGTAAACAGCAGACCTCTCTTTTATTCTCCCTATTTTTAAAAAGTAAGAAATAAATGAGGTAAGAGAAGGGCCAGAAAGAAAAAGTGGGGGTAACATGGGGCTGAGTGTGGGGGGAAGATGAGACGAAGGGAAGGAGAAGAGGGCAGCAGCTAGATTTAGGAATATGTTGAGTCCTCAACTCCAATCCCAATGATGATGAAGCAGAATCCCTGAGGCTATGACTGAACCATGTTAATTTGGTTCAGAAGGCCCTAAACCACGTGCTGGGATGTCATTCTCAAAAGCAATCCAGATGTGCTTTTTGAGAGCCTGGTGGTTATATTCATATGGCTGACCTTCTGCATATTTAGACCTTAGCCAAGAATCACAGACACAGCTCTCCCCTCCCTGGTGCTTTTCTCCACTGTCCTTCCCCCTACCCCCTTCCCCTATTTGCTCTCATGACTCCTGCCTTTCTCATTTCTTTTCTTGCATGCAAACTAAAAACAAAAACAAAAAGTCACGTGATTTCTTTGTCCTACTTTTCTCTCCTCTGGTTTGTCTTGTGTGTGTGTCTCTCTCTCTCTTGTCTGTCTGTCCCCTTCATGTCTCACTCTCTACAGAACCTCCACCAGCTAAAACAGATTCAAACCTTGAAGCAGATGAACGAGCAACTGCAGGCTGAGAACAGGGCCCTGACCCGAGTGGTGGCCAGACTCTCGGAGTCCATCGAGTCCTCGGACACCCAGGAGCTCTAGTTCTTGCCCCTCCTCTCCACCTCACTTCCCTCCTCCACTACTCCAGGCAGGTTCAGTCTTCTTATTGGTCCCAGAAGCTCTGTGCTCATCTTCTCCATCAAAGCCAAAGTATGTAGTTCCTATAACACTTGGTTCTCTGTGGCTGGAAGGAGCCAGGACTGACACCATAGAATGGGACATAACTACCTAGACTAAGGGAGGCAGTGGGGGAGACCTCACATGGGCTAGCAGTATATTTGGTAAGATCCCCATTTACCTTCTCTTTCCTGAGAGACTGAGTTTGGATTTGCTCACTTGGCTACACATAGGTATACATACCTGTGTACATACATGTATGTCGGTGACCAGCACTGACCAAGGGTGGGTTAGGACCTGCACCAGAGAATCTGGACAGCGAGAAGAGACCACTTGGAGGCAGTTCTTCTGGGAACAGTCT